>NW_027331927.1:3068343-3261271 GCF_048418815.1 Hemitrygon akajei | reverse complement strand
GGTTAACTACGATCTCTTTGATCTGCACAGCAAATTGAATAACGATGCATAAACTGCAGGTCATTGAGTCTAACAGATTTGGTGGAAGAGTTACAGGAGGGGATGTGGGTGTTGGGATCTGTCAGCATTTAAACAGGCAGAGACTAATTAGATATAATCATGTGGGTCCAACATTTGTAAATTACATCAATATTGGTGGTGTCGGAGACAATGAAGATGGTTGTCTAAGATTTCAAAGACCAACTTATAAAGGAGTCAAAGGATGGCAGGTGGAACTTAACTTGACAAAATGTAGCACTTTGTAAAGTTAAGGCAGGGCAGTTCTTTCATAGTAAATGGCAGGACACTGGGAATTTTGTAGAATTGGATGAACCAGTCTGAGGGAATCATTTTCGCTGAAACTTGTTATGCACATAGACAAGACATAGGAAGGATGCCACCAGACGGGAAAGCAGACCGGAAACGTTTTATGAGAATGCTGCCTGGAACACTCGGTTTGAGCTCTAAGGAGAGGTTGTAAGCTGCGAGATTTCTCCCTGCTGCATAAGACGCTGAGGGGTTACATTAACGAGGTGTATAGCATCATGAGGGTCACAGATATGTATCAATATGGCTGTTGTGATGCGTCTAGTGTGACAATCTTGTGGGCAGTGTTTGTTCGCTCTCACGTTCAGCTTCCACCGCTGATAAGCAATCTCGCGAAGAGGAGAGCTGAACGTGTAAGCCTCTCCCTGCTAATGTAGCCTCTCCTGCTGCAAGACTCGTGCAGTGCCTACTCGCTGGCTAAACAGAGAAACTGAATTCCTTTCGGACTCTGGATGAACTACAGAGGACGGGGAAGGAGGTCTGGCCCCTGCAGGCTCACCGGCGTGTGGACATGCCCTGATACTCGTGAACCAGATCACTAGCTATGGGTAAATAGCCCTACTGCCTTGTGGGCAGCCTCGGGAGAGACGAACGCTACGGGAGTAATGACAGACAGCAAATCCGGAATGGAGCTCCTGAGGCGGCTGGACGTCACAGAACGCCTTTCCGGCAGCTCCGGCAGCCAAGCTGTTGACAAACGTGTTGCGTCATAAGGTTTCCTTTGGACTACTCTGGTGAGGTCGAAAGGGGAGATCTTGACGACTGGGCATCTCACGATCTGAATAATCTTCCGCCTAGGCCCTTGATGATGACGACCATCGCTCATTGTCCTTCCGAGACAGACGGATGCGAAACACCATCACAATTAAATGGCGGCTAAAATACCTGCTCAGCCAGTTTACTGATGCGTTTATCAAAACTCAAACTCCACCCCCACTCCACCCCGACCCTGACCGCCACGGACACACTGGGAAAGCTTTACAGTATCACCGGCTCTCCACCAGCATGCAGGCGGTCTATTCATAAATGCAGAAGTCTTCTGTCACGCTAACCTGCGGGTCATTTTAGGTGTCAAGACGGCACAGCCGGTCTCGGCGCAAAAGACATAATCAGCAACTCCTTTCTGATAACGGGATGCAGCTGGGCAGCAGAGGCTTTACTGTCGATGCGGAAAACTGTACTAGTGACTGGCGACTCCCTACAGACTCTCTCAAGAAAATACTTTGCACACTTCGAGAGATGCAACATAACAACATCCAACTGAGCAGCCGCTCTCGGCAGCAGCGGTAGAAGCGAGAGCAAATCTGCAGAGAGCCAGTCCCCGTCAACATAACGCCTACCAGGTGAGCAGCCTCTGTCTGCAGCAGCGGCAGAGACGAGAGCAAATCTGCAGAGAGCCAGTCTCCGTCAACATAACGCCCACCAGGTGAGCAGCCGCTGTCTGCACTAGCAGTGGCACATGAGAAGGACTCCGCAGAGAGCAAACTCACATCAACATGACGTCTAACAGGTTGGCAGCCGCCGTCTGCAGCAGCGGCAGACATGGGAACGACTCCGCACGGATCCAGTCCCCGTAAGGCTGCCGGATCTGTCAAAATCCCAGGCCGACTACTCAGGCCATGTGCACGACAGAGCACTGACGTTTTCATGGACATCTTCAAAGTTTTACAAGCTGTCGTCCCCATATGCATCAAATCCGCCGCTATGCGATGTCAGCATTCAGTTTGTGTGGACTAGATTATTAAATGCTAAGGCTTAATATGGCCAGACAGCATGTTCGGTACTATGAGCAATTTTGGGCACCTTATCTAGGGAAGGATGCACTGGCATTGGAGAGGGTCCCGGGGAAATACGCGGCAATGATCCAGAAATTAAAGGGTTAACGTGTACGAAGCGTTAGATAAATGTGGGAGCATATTATTGAAAACTGTAGAATATTGAAAGACCGTGAGAGTGTAGATGTGGTGGGAATAATTCACACAGCCAAGGGAGTCCAGGACCAGACGGTACTGCCTCAGAATACAGGAACTTCCCTTCAGATGAAAGATTAGGAGAAATTTCTACTTTCAGCGTGGTGAATCTGTGGAAGTCATTGCTATGGACGGCTGTAGAGGCGGAGTCAATGGGTGTTTATAAGGTAAAGGTTGGTAGGTTTGTGATCAGTCAGGGCGCCAAAGGTGACGGGCAGAAGGCGGGAAAATGGGGGTTGATGGGAATAATAAAGCAGAAACAAGGTGTCAACTATCACCCACAATCCCCCCCCCCCCCAAGTTTCAGCAGAAAGCATCAGCGCCCACCGCCCACCGAATAAGCAAGGTCCTCAGAGAGAGATGTGCTCAATGGTGGAAGAGCTTTACCGGACATGTACTGAGCCGAACCCATCACATTCTGTAGGAACTTCAGTTGACATTGATGTTCCCATACCTAGCCATGAGCCAGCCAGTCATACGCTCTGTATCACATCTATAGAGATTTGTCAACGTTTCAGATGTCATGCCGATCTCCGCAGACGCCTAAGAAATTAGAGGCGCTGTCGTTTCTTTCTTCGCATTTGCACTTGTGATGTGTCCAGGGCAAACCTCTGAAATAGGAACATCCGGGGATTTAAAGTTGCTCACACTCACTGATCCTCCGATGAGGAATGGCTCGTGGACCTCTGGTTTCTTCTCCCTTTGCTTTGCTTGCATTGAGTGGGACGTTCAAGGGCGGGGTGGAAGCTGGAGGCGAAGTGGGTGACATTGTCGAGCTCAGTGTGAATGCAGGAAGCGGCAGCAACACTGGTCGACGTAGCGCTGGGGTGCGTTACCGGGGAGGTGTGGTACATTGGTTTGGTAGATTGATTTTACTTAGGCAACGAAACGGGAGACATATCTGGGGCCTATGCGAGTGTCCATGGCGACCCATTGAACTTGGATTAAGTAGGAGGAGGCGGAGGAGAAACTGTTGAGGTGAGGACCGTTTCTGCCAGACGGAGGACGGTGGTGATAGAGCGGAAGTGGCTGGATCTTTCCTTGAGAAATGTGGAGAGTTTTAATGCCCTCTTGATGGGGGGCTTGAAATCCATTGAAAAAATGAGATGGTCATAGCCAGGGAATTGAAAGTCAGCGAGTTGATCGAGCGCACGGGAAGTGTTACGAATGCGGGTGGGGAAGAGACTGAATTACGGGGCATAGGATGGACTAGAGCTACGAGAACACAGGATCAGCGGGGCAGGAGCAGGCAGAGACATTGTCCTTACCCGGACAATCAGGTTTGTGAATTGAGTAGGAGGTAGGGCAGTTCAGGGCAACGGAACCACGAGTTCTCCACAGTGAATGGTGGTTCACCAGAGTTGATGATGTCAGTGATAACGTTGGAGATAGTTCTCTGATCGTCCGGAGACGGGCTTTTTCAAGGTGCAGGCGTGAGGATTCCTGATGTTGAGGCAGTTGATGTCTAGTTGGCAATTAGTGATGAAGATATCCCAGAGCAGGCAGCGAACCAGCGCGCTGTGTCCAAGAAGAGGAGGAGGGTTGGAGACAGGAGAATATACCGTCAGTTCTGTGTGTGTGAATTCTTGCCGATAAGATCTGCTCGGAGACGGAGCTGAATGTGAAATAAACTTCACCTTCCCAGCAGCAGCTCCTCCTGAAGGTCCGAGAAGCTCCAGCAAATTGTTTATGAAAGTGTCTGCAGAAATACTGCACAGACTAGACACGTAATATTATATGTTGCGTACAACGAAACACGAAGCATTACGTTTTCCCCGAGGGTGGAGTATTCCGATTAATTCCCACACGGAATTGAGACAACCATGTTGCAGGTAGTGAGAGACAGAATGGAACCGAATCCGCCAGTTGGCAAAACGACCGTGGCAGGACTCGAACCTACGATCTTCTAATAACTTCGACCAGTCAAGCACCGAAGTCAGACGCCTTATCCATTAGGCCACACGGCCGTAGTCTGTGAGCAAGGCCAAGGGGAACATGCTGACTGCTGCAAGGAGTTTCCACCTGTAAAAAGATTTCTTGACGGAGCTAAAAGTACTCGCTTGCTGTGATTTCATCCCAGGTGAGCATTCGACCACTGTTGTGTCAATATCTCTCCATGCATTCCTGCTTTGGGTTGTTCAATATTCCATTTCTGTCATACAGAAAGGAATTGTCAAAGACACACACCACTGTCTTTTGCAGCGGCGTTATATTCTGGGATTGGAAACAGTGACAATGGTCCACCACATTGAATACATTATTGACAGGGAACCCGATTTCTTTTTAGCTATTTCAGCCGTTGTTTTGGTATTCCAGAACCGGGCGGCCATGTGTTTGTGTCGGTTCAGCGTTAGGATGTTCCGATCTGCGGCTGCGTAGATGCGGACGTTGCCTTCAGCGCGTCCTATGTGGTAGCCATCGGGTTATTGCATTTGCCCAGTACACGGAAAATCATCATTGTCGAACCAGATGGCAAATTCCTATAGTATCGGTTTACTTGAAATCGAGCAAAATGATAGCAACGTTACTGAAATTTTATTTAATTCAACATAAATTTATCTCATTTTTCAACTTAAAACAGTTTCTCTGAGTTACAGAGCAGGGAATGGATACTTATGCCACAGCAGGTCCATAGCGTCTAATGTCCATAAAATGCCTATTTCAATGTTTCCTGTGGTTGGCACAAATCTCTCTAAACTGTCCTTATCCACCTCCATGGATTCCTGGTAAGCACGGCCGAGCAAAGCAATCGGCAGAGAATCTGCATGGAAATATGTGGACATTAAGCAGAAGTTTTCAATGCTGTGAATAAATACAGAATTTCGGAACACAAGAGAGAGAAGAGCAGACGAGGTGGCCGAGAGGTTAAGGCGATGGACTGCTAATCCATTGTGCTCTGCACGCGTGGGTTCGAATCCCACCCTCGTCGTCTCCGATATTTATCGGGGGGGGGGGGACCACCTTTAAAACTGTCACTTTAAAACATCCAGATTTAGTCACAGGGGACGCCAGACCGATTTGTTACGCGAATCATGAAAAGCAATATTCATCATTAATTTCTCACCAAATTTGGCCACGATACCACAAGATATAGGAGCGAAATTAGGCTATTCGACTCACCGATCTCAGCCATTCCATCACGGCTGAGGCCTCACCTTGGGTATTGTGAACAGTTTTGGGTCCCTCAGTTTAAAAAATATGCGCTAGCATTGGAGAGAGTCTAGAGGACTTTCACAAGGATGATTGATGTCTCTGGGACTGTACTCGCCGGAATTTAGAAGGATGAGAGGGGAATCTCATTGAAACTATTCGAATATTGGAAGGACTAGACAGAGTGATGTGGAAAGGGGGATGCCCATGGTGGGAGAATCTAGGACAGGAGGGCACAAACGTCAGGATAGAGGGGTGCCCTTTCAAAACAGAGTTGGAGAGAAATGACGTTAGACAAAGGGTAGTGAATTTGTGAAATTCATTGTCACATCCAGTTGTGGAGGCCAGGTCGTTGGGTGTATTTAAGGCAGAGATTGATAAGTTTTTAATTGGACATACACCAAAGGTTACGGGGAGAGGGCTGGAACTGGAGGTCATGAGAATAGAGAAAAAAAAAGGATCAGCCACGATTGAATGGCGGAGCAGACTCGATGGGCCAGATGGCCTAATTCTGCTCCTATGTCTTATGGTCTTATGGTCATACATATCACTCCTCTCTAACTCCATTCCCCTGCCTTCTCCTCGACACAGTTGACTCCCTTACTACCTGTCCACTTCTTCAACCTCCACTTTAAATGTACCCAATTACTTGCCTTCACGGCTTTCCGTGGCAGTAAATTCCACAAAACCATAACTTTCTGACTACAGAATTTGCTTCTTGTCCCTTTTCTAATTGGATGCCCTTATTTGAGTTTGTGCCCGCTGGCCATCGAGTCTAGCACTACATGAAAATCCTCTCCATGTCCATTCTAATTCAGTCTGATAATATTCGATTGATTTCAATGAGATCCCGGTCTCATTCTTCCACATTCCAGCGACCAAGGCCCAGGGTCCTAAAAATAATCCTCATATATAACTCTTCTCTTCCTGGCATCAATTACGTGACCGCCCTCTGGACTCCGACCTTTGCCGGCACATCCGGTTTAGATAAGGGACGAAAACCGTTCACCATATTCAAACTGCGGTCTCACCGAAACCTAACAAAGGCTCAGCATTACACATTTGTTTTTTTTTAATTTTCTATTTCTCTTGGAATAAACGCTGACATTGCATTTACCTTCCTCACTGCTGTCTCAAACTGGCAAGAGACTTTAGAGAATCCGCACTAAGTCTCCAAACTCCGGTTACACCTCTTCTTTGCCGATTTGTCCCGATTAGAGGATAGTCATTCATCTAGATTACTTCGAGGTAAGTTCATTTCCGTACAATTCCCTGCGGTATACTCCTTCTGCCACTTCATTGCCCGTCTCGTCATCTGTCCAAGGTCTTCCGCACACTTTCTGCTTTCCCAAGACCACCGACCTTTCAACCGATATTTGGATTTTCCTCAGATTTTGCCGCAAAGCCACCAATTACGTCATCCCGATTACTGACATATACTGTGGAAAAGGTGCAGCCCTAATACCGACTAGTAAACCGAAAGCCAAGTCCTCTTTATTCTCACTGTTTGCCTCCACCCAGACAGCCATTCGTCGATCTATGGCTGTATCTCTGCTGCATCATGAGGGGCGTTTATCTTTTGTTTATCAGACGTGTGCGCTGCGCTTTGACAACGAGTACTGAAATTCCAGTAAGCAAAATTTAGTGTATTTCCTTTGTTTTATTCTGCCTGTTATTTCCTCAATGAATTCCAAACAATTTGTCAGGCTAGATTGCTCCTTGAGGAAATCGTGCTGAGTTTGGCCTATTTTATGATGTGCCTCGAAGTGCCGCAAAACTTCATTGTTAATAAAGGACTGCAACATCGTCCCAAACACTGAGTTCCAATACTATTCGAAAATACTGTGCTTGTCGAAGGATCACTACTAATGCCTCCACAGTATCTTGGGGGCAAGAAGGTTGGCGTAAATGTCGACAAAACAAGCGATGGCGAATAGTTTCGCTTTTTTCGCTCTCTGCGTCTGTCCTTTAATTTATTATCAGAGTGTGCAGACTTTATACAGCCTTGGGATTCGTCTCCGTGCAGGCGGTAAAGAAACCTAATGAAACTCATTAAAACAAAAGAGGACAGTCAAACACGCAGTGTGGAGAGAGAGAGAGAGAGAGAGAGAGAGAGAGAGGAGGAAGAGAGAGAGAGGAGAGGAGAGAGAGAGAGAGAGAGAGAGAGAGAGAGAGAGAGAGAGGGAGAGAGAGAGAGAGAGAGAGGAGAGAGAGAGAGGAGAGAGAGAGAGAGGAGAGGAGAGAGAGAGAGAGAGAGGAGAGAGAGAGAGGAGAGAGAGAGAGATCGTTCAAAAATAAAAGCACGAAAACAGTATTCATAACGAAAAGTCACAAAGTCAGGCATCACTGCTGCCGGACAAGAATCCACCAGTTGCAGGTCACAGCCTTAGGCCAGCACAGAGACGAGCTCAGCCGCGGAGAAGTGAGCAGAGCCGAACAATCCATCGCCTGCGACTCCGACCACGGGCCATTTCGATCTGCCCAGTTTCTTAAATCGATAAAAGCTTGGGTCATTCCTCGTTCGATGTTATTTCGACACGGCCTCGCGCTCGGGTTTCGTCACTTCTCGGTTAGTCAGTACCCGACACGGACATCGTCTGTATTTCCACTTGTAAGCATGACTTAGAGAGTTTGCTGATAACCTGAAAGGAGGTGAGAGGGCCGGTTGCCAATGCGCAAATTTGAACTTGCGTACTGATAGATATAAAGAGCAAATGAAAAGTCTGCACATGCAGGTTAGTGATTGAAAATGTGAGGGAAGAAGCATCAAGTGGAGAATATCACACAGAAGTGAAATTCAAAGGGATTGAGATGTCCTTGCGTGTGAGATATAGAAAAATTAGTATGATGGTGCATCAAACTTTAAACGCAGCAAATAACACTGTGGTATTTATTACAACAGGGCTGGAGGTTAGAAATACAACTGTGCAGAGTATTAACACAACCACACCTCGACCACTATGTACGGTTCTGAATTCCCTATTTAAGAGAGAATACGTGCACGTTGACTATCCAGAACCTATCACCTCAGCGAATTCCTGGATCAAAGGTGTGCTCTTATAACGAAAGGCGAGAAGATACAGAGTGAGGGTTGACCTATTTGAACCAGACAGAACCTGAGAGGACACAGCCGGGTCGATGTTCAGAGGGAGGCAGAGAAAATACACAACACGAAAATAGGCTCTTCAACCTACTAACTCCTTGCCAGCCATCAAGGTCTATTTTAAAACTAAATATGCCCAGGCCTTCATATTCCCCTTACATTCCCCACTTGTTCTCATGCACAGTCTACCGCTCACACTGCATTTAAAAGCGACACATAAAACAAACCGGAAATCACACACATATTTTGGGGATGTTGGAGGAAACTGGAACATCCGGGTTAAATATCTGTGATCACGAGGATTCCGGGTAATCTCCACGTAAACCCACCCAAGGGATATGCATCCACTTGCAATAGAGCTTTCAAGAAGCGGACATAATGGGGCCGATTGACCAACTGAAGTATATCGCAATTTCCTCTCGTGGAAAAGAGTGGAATATCTAGAATTCTCTACCTTAGAGTTTGCTGAGATTAGATCAATGGCTGTACATAATAAAGAAGGGGATACATTTTCAAAGACTGGTGATTTAGAGCAATGGGGGCCTGAAACAGGAGAGAAGTTGAGAAATGGTAAAGATCCATGGATAGTATCCGACTATCAGGACAGGCTTGAGGGGCTGAATGGCCGACAGCTGCACCTGTTTTAATTATGTTCCTGTCTAAAGTGAAGGAGTGATAGATAGATAGATAGATAGATAGATAGATAGATAGATACTTTATTCATCCCCATGGGGAAATTCAACATTTTTTTCCAATGTCCCCATACACTTGTTGTAGCAAAAACTCATTACATACAATACTTACTCAGTAATAATATGATATGCATCTAAATCACTAACTCAAAAAGCTTTAATAATAGCTTTAAAAAAAGTTCTTAAGTCCTGGCAGTTGAATTGTAAAGCCTAATGGCAGTTGGGGAGTATTGACCTCTTCATCCTGTCTGAGGAGCATTGCATCGACAGTAACCTGTCGCTGAAACTGCTTCTCTGTCTCTGGATGGTGCTATGTAGAGGATGTTCAGGGTTTTCCATAATTGACCGTAGCCTACTCAGCGCCCTTCGCTCAGCTCACGATGTTAAAACTCTCCAGTACTTTGCCACGACAGAGCCCGCCTTCCTTATCAGCTTATTAAGACGTGAGGCGTCCTTCTTCTTAATGCTTCCTCCCCACACGCCACCACAAAGAAGAGGGGCGCTCTCAACAACTGACCTATAGAACATCTTCAGCATCTCACTGCAGACATTGAATGACGCCAACCTTCTAAGGAAGTACAGTCGACTCTGTGCCTTCCTGCACAAGGCATCTGTGTTGGCAGTCCAGTCTAGCTTCTCGTCCAACTGTACTCCCAGATACTTGTAGGTCTTAACCTGCTCCACACATTCTCCATTAATGATCACTGGCTCCATATGAGGCCTAGATCTCCTAAAGTCCACCACCATCTCTTGGTCTGGTGACATTGAGACGCAGGTAGTTTGAGTTGCACCATATCACAAAGTCCCGGGGTCGTAAACTCGGAACACAGGACCTGGAGGGAAGGGTTGGAGGATTTACATTCAGGATGATAAAGTGAACAGGGCTGGGCAGCAGCAATATCCAAGAGGGAATTCACGCCTACCCCAGCCCATCGTCCCTCTTTTACCTTAGTCTCATTTATATTGGTTGTTCAAAGGCTTGGGGAAGAGGCCTGGACACAAAATATTCACCGTCCATTCCCCCAGACACTGTAGTTGCCTGACACGCTGACGTCTTGCATCAATATGTTATTTTTGATCCGGGTTTCCGTATCTGGAGTGTCTCGTGTCTCCCTGGTGCTCAGTGTTCTTGTGACTTGTCACCAGATGTTGTCTCTGTCTTTCCCATGCTGATGCCATCTTTCTTAGTCTGACAACTTCCTGTAACAAACACCACATCGGTAAGTACTGCAGCCGCAAATACTTTCACCACAGACAGGTCAGGGACAATATATCTCATTCTGATTGGGAAATGACCTGTGAAAGCTACACTGTACAATAGGCCGCAAGAAATTCAAAATGCATGAAGAAAGATCTTAAGTGGATCCACTGTGGCAATGGGCTGCGTCCTGGGGAAGGAATTTATAATCAATTTGAATGAATGTAATCACGCAAGTACAGCCCATTCAAACAAAGCAGAACCAGCCTGTGTTTGTGATCTGCACCAGCTCCTTTAACCACGCCCCTTTCAAGTGGCCGTCATATTATCTCTTCCCATCTCTCCTTATGGAATTACGCAGCCACCCTTTGAATAAGTATTGAGCTGAATTTTGAGGAAACTATCTCCATGTGTAAAGAAGCCCCACGACAGCTGCAGATACCAGCTGAGTTCCTAGGAATATAATGGCAAAATTCCCTGTGGAAAATGACCGTTCACAGGATAAACTCCCCCACATCAGCAGAGTGCCCATGTTGGACTCTGGGATGTGCATACAGGAATATAATAGATATTGAGGGAGGGCGGGCATACATACGCAGGATCAAACCCCATACTGTAATGTTGAACCCAGTGTGTGATGTGCTCTCGCCCACGACCATTTCCACCCGTACAATGGCCCATCATCATCAGGCCTCTCTTTTTCTCACAATCTTCCTCAGTAACTGAAACAAGAGAGTTTTGCTCACTCTGTTGTTGGAATAAAATGATTAGACTGGACGTTGTGTAGAAAGGTTTTATGAGGATGTTACTTGGTCTCGAGGGTCAGAATTATGAATTTGGCCAGGCTGAGTGTTTATGCCTTTGAAAGTAGACGAATGGGGATGAAAGCTATTGGAATGTTGCGTCGGTGTGTCCAAAATGAGTGGCGCAGGTTCAGGCTGAGCGGGCAAATATTTAGAAGGCGCTGAGCATCAGGAATGAGGCCAGGGAACGTGGGTGAGGCAGCTTCACTGGGATCATTGAAGAGGCGCTTCGGTCGGTACCTGGGCGATGTTTTAAGTATCGATATTAAAATGCAAAGGGCGAAGCTGAAGTCGAATTGATTATTATAATTAGCACAAGAGCATGGATGAACAGTTACAATGCGCGAAGTTTCTGTGAGGTACATCCCACCTCACCTGGAAGGACTGTTTAAGGCCCTGAGGGAGGAGGTATAGGGGCAGGTGTAGCACTTGCTCCGCTTGCAAGCATAAGCGCCAGGAGGGCGATCTTTGGGGAGGGTCGAATAGACAAAGGAGTCCCGCGGAGAACAGAAAGTGGCTGGGAAGGGGGGGGGGGGCGTGAATTGAAGATGCACATGGTGGGATTCCGTTGGAGATGGTCATAAGAGGAGAGGGATGGAGTGATTAAATATGAAGGGTATCACGCCAATAATATCAACAATCATACAGTTTTTTTCGGATATATATATAGAAAAAAACATGGGAGTGTAAACATTGCTGGGAAATAGCGCTGTGGAGATAATAACTGGATTCAAGGGAATGGCGGGCGAACTGAACAAGTACCTTGCACCAGTCTTTACTGTCGAAGACACTGACAGTGTGCTGAGAGTTCGAGGGTGTCCGGGGCAGAAGTGAGGGCGGTTGCTTTGACTAAGGAAAAGCTGCTTGAGAAAATAATCAGTCTGAAGGTAGATCGGTCACCTTGAAATGACGGGAAGACTCCCCAGAGTTTTAAAAGTGGCGACTAACGGCATTGTGGGTGCTTTATTAATCATCTTTCAAATATTAATATTCTCTGGCATAGTTGCAGAGGACTGAGAATACCAAATGACACTTCAGTCATTCTCAGCAGGGAGGGAAGCTTCAGAAAGGAAATTGTAGGGTAGTTAGCTCTATAATTAGACCTAAGTGGTTAGGAAAATTTTGGAGTAGATTGTTAAGGAAGCGGTTTCAGAATAATCGAAGGCACGTGACAAAATAGTTTTCCTTAAGGGAACCTGGCAAACCCGCTGGAATTATTTGAGGAAGTAACAAGCAGGATGGACAAATGAGAATCGGTGGATGTTGTGCACTTCGATTTTCAGAAGGTCTTTGACAAGATTCTGCACACCAATCTGCCCAGTGGATTACATGAAAGGCAGTAGCATACGTCGAGCATTGGCTGGTTGACAACAGTGAAGGGATGGGTTTCGGGTTGCCTACCGGTGACTAGGAGTGTTCCACAAGGGTGTGTTAGGACCGCTTTTTTAACGATGATGAAATTGATGGCCCTGTAGCGAAGACTGCGGACTATGCGTAGACAGGTGGAGGAGCGGCAAGTGTTGTTTTAAGGAGGGTGGGTGCAGGAGGACAGAGACTGATGCAGAGAATGGACAAAGTGGTGGTATGAATCGCTTCGCGCTCGGAAGTTACCCGTCGTCCCAACTCCTACTTCAATGGTGTTGTAAAACTCCGATCGGGTGGAAGACCCACCAGATGATGAATGGAAGAAGATATCGTGTTCGAATCCACAGACACGAGGTACGGTGGTGTTTCTCCTTGTGGTGAAACTCCGATCGGGTGGAAGACCCATCAGATGATGAATGGAAGAAGATACCGTGTTCGAATCCACAGACACGAGGTACTGTGGTGTTTCTCCTTGTGGTGAAACTCCGATCGGGTGGAAGACCCATCAGATGATGAATGGAAGAAGATACCGTGTTCGAATCCACAGACACGAGGTACTGTGGTGTTTCTCCTTGTGGTGAAACTCCGATCGGGTGGAAGACCCATCAGATGATGAATGGAAGAAGATCCCGTGTTCGAATCCACAGGCACGAGGTACTGTGGTGTTTTTCCTTCTGGTGAACAGTAACTAGAGATCTCAAATATCAATTATTATTTTAAAAAGAACCCACATTATCAGCTGAGTGTTTTCTACAATTTCTGTTTTAATTCGGATTTCCAGTATCATATTTCCTTTTTCTTTTCAAAATCGATTATATTGCAAGATTAATGTCCAGTTAGTTGCAGAGGAGAGAGAGAGAGAGAGAGAAGAGTGAGAGAGAGAGAGAGAGAGAGAGAGGGGGGGGGGGAGACGGAAAAAGATCAGACGTTTTTTTTTTCCGGTGGCTTTGTAAGCTCTTTAAAGTGCTACGTACATTTATGATCAGTGTGAATATATGTTCCGAAATGCTACAATGAGATGTACTTTGCTCAGGAGGGGACCGGACGTGTGGTCGGAGAGAAACAGAGAGCAGAGGGAGAAGTAAAGAAGCAAATTGTACGGAGCCTTGGGAGGTGAACAGAGATAAAGACAGAGATATGAAAGAACAAAGAGGGAGCAGTCAGGAGATGGAGGAGATTGTTGAGAAAGAAACAAAACACACGACTCCGCTGTGTGAAGGTCCAATAATGATTCCTCATGCTGCAACACACCAATCTAATTTTGTATACCGGAGAGGGAGGAGACATAAGCGGGGAAGTTTCCGGAGGAATGAGGGGATCGGGAGTGAAATCGGAAGCAAAACACCGTGATCATCACTAAATAGGAAAATGAGAAACAGCGAGGAGGATGGAGAAAAGGGAGCTGATCCACTCTGACTGGACCAGCCCGGAGTAAAACACCGGGAACATCACTAAATAGGAACTGCGATACAGCGAGGAGGATGGAGAAAAGGGAGCTGATCCACTCTGTCTGGACCAGCCCAGGAGTAAAACACCGTGAACATCACTAAATAGGAAAATGAGAAACAGCGAGGAGGATGGAGAAAAGGGAGCTGATCCACTCTGACTGGACCAGCCCGGAGTAAAACACCGGGAACATCACTAAATAGGGAAATGAGAAACAGCGAGGGAGGATGGAGAAAAGGGAGCTGATCCACTCTGACTGGTCAGCCCGGAGTAAAACACCGGGAACATCACTAAATAGGGAAATGAGAAACAGCGAGGAGGATGGGAGAAAAGGGAGCTGATCCACTCTGACTGGTCCAGCCCGGAATAAAACACCGTGATCATCACTAAATAGGGAAATGGGAAACAGCGAGGAGGATGGGAAAAGGGAAACTGATCCACTCTGACTGAACCAGCCCGGAGTAAAACACCGGGAACATCACTAAATACGAGAATGAGAAACAGCGAGGAGGATGGAGAAAAGGGAGCTGATCCACACTGAAGGGACCAGCCCGGAGTAAAACACCGTGAACATCACTAAATAGGAGAATGAGAAACAGCGAGGAGGATGGAGAAAAGGGAGCTGATCCACACTGAAGGGACCAGCCCGGTGTAAAACACCGGGAACATCACTAAATAGGAAAATGAGAAACAGCGAGGAGGATGGAGAAAAGGGAGCTGATCCACTCTGACTGGACCAGCCGGAGTAAAACACCGGGAACATAATCAGATAGAAGAATGAGACCGAACGGAGAGAATGAAAAATTAACAAAAAAAGAAAGAACGAGCGGGACACGAGTGACCCGTCCCCAACAGTTCCACGTTCTACAGAGCGTCCATCGGGTGAAGAGCTGAACTGATCCTTACATATTACATATCTGATGACGGGCACATTTCATCTCTACAGGGTAGACGGCGAGTGAACTATATCACCACTAAACGCATGCGCATTTCTGAGAGCTCAGTTGTTAACCGTGATTCCACATATCGGCAGGTGGATAGCTTATGGAGGAAACATGGCGTTTGACTTAATTCTACTGCAGAAACCAACCTGGTCGCTCTATGGTTTAAAGAATGTAGATAACCGTTTCAGCGGGTATTTCTCCGCGTTCATCAGCCGGCACGCAGTATTGTGATCGGTCTGGGACACCTCAGTAAGAAAGGTAGTGCTGTATTGGGAACGGTCCAGAGGAGGTTCACGAGAATGATTCCGGGAATGCACGGCTGAGCGTAGGAGGAGAGTTTAAAGATTCTGAACCTGTACTCTCCTGAGTTCAGAACAAGGAGGGTGGATTTATGGAAAACTATCGAATACCCACAAAGGACTAGATGGAGTAACTGTGGAAACAGGACCAGAGGGCACAGCGTCAGTACAGAAGGACGACCATTTAGAGCAGAGATGAAAAGGAATTCGCTCAGCCAGATGGTGTTGAACCTGTGTAATTCATTGCCATCGACGGCTGTAGACGCCAAAACACTGAGTATACTAAAGCGTGGATTGGTTGGTTCCTGGTTAGTCTGAGATGCCACGTCACGGGGAGAAGGCGGGAGAATGGGGTTAAGAGTATTTATAAATGAGCCATGATAGAATGGGAGAGAAGACTCGATCGGCCGAGTGGACTACTCCTGCTCCCTGTATATAATGGTCTAATCACACTGGGAAAGATGGGGGATCGAGCTAGAATATGAAGCTGGAGGTGATAAAAGATAGAAGGCGAAAGATAAAGCTAATAAGGTGGGGTAGGGGCGGGATGAAAGAAAAAAATCGTGTCCCCATTATTCCCCACAGCAGCGCTGAGGGTGTCTATAAAAACACAGGGTTCTGTTTATTGAACTGAAGTGTCTTTTTTGAAGGTCCAAATTACGGCTTTGATTACTCTAACATATTGGCACACCATTCAGTTTGTGTTCAGGGTCTGCTGACCCCTTCAGTCCTGGCGGTGTCTCTCCAGGACGTCACAGACACGCGGTCAGTATGCCGAGTGGAGAGTTTGTGCTGAGCCAATAGGAATGATTCACGTCCTTCTCCGTCTGCAGATCTGCCTCGATTTGATTCCCTGCTGCATACAGACTCACATTCACAAATCTTTAAAACGCACCTTCTCAGTTGTTTGGCAGCGGCTATCTGCTTATGTGTAGCAGTTGGGGGAAAATAGTTTACTTTTCTTCCACACCCTCCTGTAACAGCCAGAAAAGAAAAGATCTTGAGATAGGATATGGTAAACATATACGGATTTTGATGATAGACTCACTTTGAACCGGTGATTTCTAACGTATCCTCAGATTGGAATAACATAGGGATTCGTGTTTTAATTGGAGATCGTTTAATAACTTGTCTATATTTGATTTTTCGCAAATGCACAACTGTGATTGATTCATCCCGTGATTGTACACTTCGGCTCTTGATGGAAAATTCACAATTTAATATGCAGAATAAGGGTTGGGTATTTAGAATTAAATGTAATATTGTGCTCGGATATTCAGTCACAGTCCGTGGTCTATGATTATGGGGTATTATTATTGACGAGTTTAAATATGAACGTCACTGCTGTGCCCGAGTTGGGACAGGAAATGTAACGGCAGTGTTAGTTTAGTGAGGGAAGTTCTGAACGAGCAATGGGATGATCTGTGCGGATATTCATGGACCTGATAAAAACATTTCTAACACGGATTGCCGATATTGAGGGGAGAAGCCTTGTCCCTGTGGTCATTGACCAGTCTGAATACACAGTGACAATACCAAAGCGTCAGTGATGCGCCACCAGCAGTCGTGATCGCTCTGTTTACTCCACGTTGAAGTGACAGGTCAGATCACTCGCTTTTTCTCCTCGATTCAGGGAATAAAGCGATAACCTGTTCAAGCTATCCTTATAGCTCTGTCCTCAACACCCCCGCAACAGTCTCCTAAAATCTCTCTGAACTCATTCAATCTTATTTATATCGTTCCTTCAGAAAGGTGACTTGATCTGCATACAATACTCCTAATTCGGCTCACCGACGTCATAAAACTTCAACATAACATCTCAATCACCGATACCCAATACCATAACTTATGAAGGTCAATGTACCAAAATACCCTCTTTACGGCCCTGTCGAACTTTGATGCCGCTTTCGAGAGATTATGGATCTCCATTCCCAGATCCCCCTGTTCCACTGCACTCATCGCTGCCCCAACATTCAACGTGTGAATCCTCCTAACGCAACAGCTCGCAGTTCCCTGAATGAAATTACATCGACCACTTCTCAGCCCGTTTACCGGCTGCTCCAATGACTCTGAATGACTTTGATAGATTTGGGGAAGTCAGGTAAGTTTGGAACACCCGCCAATGGCATTAGGTCTGTGCTAAGTCTGAAGGAACACACAGTTCCAGAGTTTTCAGTCTCTCGATCCCTATAGGTAAAACACCAAAGTATTGTGCGCTGTATTTCCCCCGCGTTTCTTTCACATTGGAATCCGGCGACGTGTCTGTCCTCGCCTTCCCCCCTCGACCAAACTGAGGCTTTATAAAAAAACTACAGCAATTGCACCCCACATTGCGGACTGACATTCGCATTTCCACAAAACTAGCATCGACTTTTCAAGCTTCCGTTAACACTGAGATTGCAAGATGTTTCTGGAATCCTTGATCTCGGTCAGCGATACCCGGGACACCGATCTCCAGTCTCGAACTGCGACTGGGGGAACTGGACCGCTGAACAGGAGGAGGTTTCGGGAACACAGAATCTCACGCTGGAGCGGGGCAGTGCATCCGCACCAGGTGGACGGTGGGACTTGCAGGACAGAACTGTGGGTCACCAGGGCGGCGCTGATCTACACTGACAAACGTAGGTCGTTCCACTCGGGAAGAGGAGGGGAATATACACTGGTGAATGCAGAAAAAAAAAACGATTGAAAGGATCGTCAGTTGAGCTGGAGTGAGGAATCATGCGCGATAGTAAAGCGGGTGCGGAACGAGACGAACCGTATTTACACGGGTCCCCTTTGGTGCAGAGTTTGCCTGCAATGAGTGGTGGAATTAGTTGAGCCAGGCAGGGAACATCATTAATTCATGACATCCTTCCAGCAATGAGAGCCAAGGGATGTTTCATCGCGTCCTTCAGATTGCTCCCTGAACTTGGTCTGGGTGACGGCGTAAAGAGCCGTGTTGTGCAGCAGCTCAAAAGCTGCAGCATCGAGCCCAGTTCTCGCAGAGAATCAGGAGGAAGATTCGCCGCAGAGATACCAGACAATACGTTCCACAACGAATAAACAGTGAACGGTCCCCACAGCAGGACGAAATTACCAGAGATGATCAGCAGTAAAACGAGGGATTTCCTGCGGCTCTCCATCTCCGGGTCCCTGGCACCCTGTCCCTTGTCAGCACACCGGAGCCTCCTGCGCCCTCTGCTGGTGACCAAAAACGTGTCGGACGGTTAAACCATTTCGTCAGGAGAACCAGCAGGAATGGGATTACAGGGGTGAGAAGGTAATGAAATAAGTCTATTGGCATTGTGACAGAAAAAAGACAAATAATACGTGGTTTGCATACAAATAAATGGAGCAATTATCCATGAATAATGCCCTGCGAGCCGAAAATACCTGTAAATGTTCCTTAAGCAGCTGATCACTGTCACTGTTCCCAGAATCACAGCCGCAGTTTTCCAGGTGCAATATTTTGTTTTCAGCTTCTGGCAACAAATGGCCACAAACCGGTCAAAGGTGAAAGTGACGGTGAACCAGACCGAACAATCGGTGGCGGCGTAAACCAGGACGGCGTGGATTTTACACACTGGTGTATCCTGGCCCAGAGGAAAAGTTTCATTGGCACGTAAGTGTACGGGATCTTGCTCAAAATCAGGTCCAGGACAACGACCATAAGATCCGGCCGCTGCCATGGCAACCAGGTAGCGAGTGACAACTCTGGAGAGACCGCACTTTCCTCTGGACAGGATTAAAATCGTCACCAGGTTCACTGCGAGGAGGAGAAAAAAAATATTCAAGTGATACACATCAGGAAACATTTTCTGTTACGAATTTGTCCGGCTTGTGGTTAGTGTGTAGATTTGTGGCTGCCGCTTAGGTCGACAGGGCAGTTGGCTGCGAGAATATTGCGGATTTGGATTATATTTCCAAATATTTGGGATTTGGAAAATTAATTTGCATTGTAAACACAAGGTCAGGAAGCAACTTGATTCGGCAGCTGATGTTCTCGAGGGGAGATGAAGCGACAGAAAAGAAGCAACGTTTCCAGAGGCAAAATATCAAACAGCCCCGGCCATGTCATGATGTGTGCAAACGGCTGGACAGAGTATACCGGTTACATCACCGACCTGCGCAGTGCCAGGAGTCACAGGGAACAGCATCGCTGCAGAATTTGAAGCTATCAAAATGTCTTATCCGCAGTGTGCGACAGCAGCAATGATTTCAAATGGGCGATAAACATTAGAAAACAGTTTAAAAAGTGTTGCAATAGTTGAGCTTTCGAGAGAGACTTACCGGGAAGAGCAATGATAGCGAGGACGGGAAAGAAAATCATTTGAATTGTTATTAACGCATACGTAATTCGAAGATCTAAGGTCATCATTCATAATTAGTAAAGATAAACTGAGCAGCCCAGAAGGGCATTCTTCGGAATTTCTGTCACACTCCCACGCTGCTGTTCCCGGACTCTGATCCATTCCGGAACCAGCAAACCGTCCTTCTACAGCGGTGCTCTCTCTGTCCCGCTGTGTGGATCGGCGAATCACTGTGAGTGCCGGAGCGGCTGTTTTCAGTGAGAGCTCAGTGATTCAGATGCTTATTAATAGGAGAGGGAAACTCCCCTGTGACGCTGAAACCCTCCGTGGAAATGACGATATCGGCATTTAATGAAATGACACATGCAGTTAACCCTTTTTGCGTAGCAGCTGAGTAGCAGGTGTTGGGGAGGTGTCAAATAATATCGATGTATGAAGTTCTATATGTTCATAATTTATTGATAAAATATTCAGTAGATTTCGCAAAAAAACTGAGTAAAATTCGAAGATGTTAGAATAAAACGTGCAGATTCTATCCTTAAGCTCTTTTAAAGAAAAGCGGTATATGCTTACCTTTGAATATTGTGATTGAAAAGCAGGGGTGGTATGAGTATTTGGCTTAAGGAGAGAGACAGTGAGAGCGAGAGAGGGAGAGAAGCGAGAGAGACGGGAGAGGAGAGAGAGACTGACAGAGAGGGAGAGGAGAGAGGGGAGAGACTGAGAGAGAGACAGAGAGAGACTGAAGGAGGGAGGGAGAGAAGGAGAGAGGGGAGAGGTGAGAGAGACAGAGAGAGACTGAAGGAGGGAGGGAGAGAAGGAGAGGGGAGAGTGAGAGAGAGACAGTGAGAGCGAGAGGAGGGAGAGAAGCGAGAGAGAGAGAGAGATGAGAGAGAGAGAGAGAGAGAGAGAGAGAGAGAGAGGAGAGAGGAGAGAGAGAGAGAGGAGAGAGAGAGAACTGACAGAGGGAGGGAGAGAGGGGGGAGAGACAGAAAGAGACCGTCAGAGAGAGACAGAGAGAGACTGACAGAGGGAGAGAAGGAGAGAGGGGAGAGTGAGAGAGAGACTGTCAGAGGGAGAGAGACTGACAGAGAGAGGGAGGGGAGAGAGGGGAGAGTGAGAGAGAGAGACAGTCACAGAGAGAGACAGACAGATAGAGAGAGAGAGGAGATTATTATTCTCAGCCCTCGGTCTTTCTGTTCCTTTTCACGTGTTTCATGGCCAATTTTCACCAACATCATAATCAGTAGAATTGTTCATGAAACATGTGGGGGAGAGTTTCTGAATTACAAAACCTTTGGCATTGGACAGCTCACTCTTTTGACCTCAGTAGTCCGTGTCCAGTGCACAAAACGACCTCTTTCTTGTTCCAGTGAAGAACCGTGAGTTCATCGTGCCTTGACAGGCCCTTCGCTCTCTCCGGAGCGTTGCAGTACCGAATGCAAACAGATATTCTCATGATCAAAATCACGTTTAATATCACCGGCATGTGCCGTGATATTTGTTAACTGAGCAGCAGCAGGTCAATGCAATACTTAACATAGAAAAAGTAGATAAATAAGTAAAGTAAATACATCGGGTGTATAGTGAATTTTAAAAATCGTGCAAAACAGAAATAATATATGATAAAAATGTGAGATAGTAAGCGCGGGTTCAATGTCCATTTAGGAATCGGATGGCAGAGGGGAAGAACCTGTTCGTGAATCGCTGAGTGTGTGCCTTCAGGCTCCTGTACCTCCCCGCTGATGGCAGCAATGAGAAAGGGGTATGCCCTGGGTGATCGGGGTCCTGAATAATGGACGCTGACACCGCTCCAAGATGACGTCCTGGGAACTTTACAGGCTAGTATTCAAGACGGAGCTGCCTATATTAACGACCCTCTGCAGCTTCTTTCGGCCCTGTGCAGAAAGCACCGCACCTACCCCCCCCCCCACAACAACCCTCCATACCAGACAGTGACCCAGCCTGTCAGAATGCTCTCCGTCTATAGAAGTGTTGAGTTTATTTTGTTCACATACCAAATCTCTTCAAACTACAAAATGAGTGTAGTCGCTGACTGGCCGTCTTTATAGCTGCATCGATGTGTTGGGACCAGGTTAGGTCCTCAGAGAAACAGACACCCAGGAACTTGAAACTGCTCCTCTCTCCACTTCCGATCCCTCTGTGAGGATCGGTATCTGATCCTTTGTCTTGCCGTTCCTGAAGTCCACAATCAGCTCTTTCGTCTTACTGACGTTGAGTGCCAGGTTGTTGCTGAGACACCACTCCACTAGTTGGTATATCTCGTTCCTGTGCGCCCTCTCGTCTCCATCTCATATTCGACCAACAATGGTTGTATCATCAGTAAATTTATAGATGGTATATGAGCCATGTCTACCACGCAGTCATGGGTGTACAGAGAGTAGAGCAGTGGGCTAAGCACACAGCCCTGAGGTGCACCAAAGTTGATCGTCAGCGTGGAGGAGATATTTTCACGAATCCGCATAGATTTTCGTCTTCCAGTTAGGAAGTCGAGGATCCAATTGCAGACGGAGGCACAGAAGGCCAGGTTCTGTAACTTCTCAATCAGGATTGCGGAATGATGGTGTGAATGCTGAGCTATTGTCACCAAACAGCATCCTGCACAGGTGTTTGTATTGTCCAGGTGGCTAAAGCCGTATGAAGAGCCATTACGAATGCTTCTGACGTTGACCTGATTGTGGCGATAGGCAATTGCAGTGGGTCTAGATGTTTGCTGAGGCAGGACTTCACTCCAGTTATGAACACCCTCTCAAGCATTTCATCACTGTAGATGTGAGTGCTACCGGGCGATAGTCATTAAGGCAGCTCACATTAATCTTTTTAGGCACTGGCACAATTGTAGCTTTATCTGAAGCAGTGGGAAATTCTGCCCGGAGCAGTGAGAGGTTGAAAATGTCCTTGAATACTCCCACCATTTAGGTGACAGGTTTTCAGAGCCTTACCAGGAATTCCATCGAACCTTTCACCTTGTGAGGGTTCACCTCACTTTAAAGACAGCCTAACATCGGCCTCTGAGACGAAGATCACAGAGTCACCGCGTCCAGCAGGGATCTTCACAGCTGTAGTTACATTGGCGCGTAGAAGACGTTGGGTAACATCTGGTAGTGAAGCATCGCTGCCATCTTGCCATTGGGCTTCGCTTTGTAGGACGTAATGCCTTGCAAACCCTGCCAGAGTTGTCGTACATCCGATGTCGCCTCAAACCTCGTTCGATATTGTCACTTCACCCTCCCCAAATCATACCTGTTTTTCTGGTACAGTCCCTGGTCGCCAATGTAAATGCCACAGATCTAGACTCAGCAGACAACATATCAACTGGTTCAGCCATGGCCTTTGGTTTGGGAATGTACAATAATTCTTTGTAGGCACACTCTCATCCCACACAGTTTTATTGAAGTCCGTAACACTATATCATACTCATCCAGATTCGAAGATGAATCCCTGAATACAGTCCAGTCCACCGATTCAAGGCAGTTCTGTAGTCGCTCCTATGCTTCCCTTGTCCAAACCTTCTTGGTCCTCACTCCTCTTGCTGTAGTCTTCGGTCTCTGGCTATACTCACGGAGCAGAAGTACAGCAAGTGATCAGACTTCCCGAAGTGAGGGCGTGGAATAGGACAGTTCGCATTCTTGGCGGTGTTGTAGCAATGGTCCAGTGTGTAGTTTCCTCTGGTACTGCAAGTGATATGTTGATGATAATTGCTTAGTGATTTTTTTCAGACTGGCCTGGTTGACAATTCCCAAACCACTGGTGAAGGCGTTAGGGGCGCTGTTTCGTGCATGATGATCCCATTATTCCTTCCTTATGCCACCGAAAGTACGGTTCACACCATTTACAATGGAGATTGATAGGATCGTTGCCTAAGGTAGAGGGAGTCAATTTTAGAAAAGTTCCCTCCTACACGTACGCACATAGTCCAGCGGTGGTGGAGCATACGGATCCCTTCGTTGTAGAAGTGGTCCTCAGCAGGGGTGATTGATAAGTTCGTGGCCTACGGAAGAAGGGGATGAGTTATTCCCTTCAAACTTTCTGCATTTTCACCCAAAGAGTTGAACTGCACGTGCATGTAACAGAGCGTCTTGGACCTGCAGGTGGGCCACAGCAGGGATTATTAAGTTCGTGACCTAAGCTAGAAGGAGATATACAGCTCTCGTTACATGCACGTGCAGGTCAACTCTTTGAGTAAAAATGCAGAAAGTTGGAAGTTAACAACTCATCTCCTTCAACCGTAGGCCACGAACCTATCAATCACCCCATGCTGTGGACCACTTCTGGAGGTCCAAGACGCTGACTTATACAAAGAAGGAATCTGTATGCTCCACGACCACTGGACTAAGTGTGTAAATGTAGGAGGGGACAATGTTGAAAATTAAATGTGTTTTCTAAAATTGACTCCTTTTACCTTAGGCCACGTACTTATCAAGCACCCCTCATAGGTTATTGATTGAAACGTCTGTGAGACAGGTGCTACCAGAGAATTGTAGAATGGCCAGTGCCGTTCGCCTGTTAAAACAAGACTCTAAACATAACCCAGGAAATTAGAGGCCTGAAATCAGTAATGGGAAAGTAATTGGATGGTATTCTGAGAGGCGGGATATATACGAGGGCTGATTGATAAATTCGTTGGCTAAGGTAGGAGCCAATTTAAGAAAATTTTAAAAAACACATTTACTTTTCAACATAATTCCCTCCTACATTTACACACCTAGTCCAGCGGTAATTGATAAGTTTGCGGCCTAAGGTGGAAGGAGATGAGTTATTAACTTGAAACTTTCTGCATAGTCATTCAAAGATTGTACTGCAGGTGCATATAACGAGAGCTGTAGAACTTTAGGCTTTCTAACCTAGGGCACGAACTTATCAATCACCCCATGCTGTGGACCACTTCTGGAGGTCCAAGACGCTGACTTATACAAAGAAGGGATCTGTATGCTCCACGACCACTGGACTAAGTGTGTAAATGTAGGAGGGGACAATGTTGAAAATTAAATGTGCTTTCTAAAATTAAATGTGTTTTGTAAAATTGACTCCTTTTACCTTAGGCCACGTACTTATCAATCACCCCTTATAGGTTGTTGATTGAAACATCTGTTTTCTCTCTAACAACCTAGAAACGAGTAGGATGATGGTCATTCGTCCCAAACGAGTTCCCCACTGACACAGAAGCCGCTTGACCCGTCTCGTTCCCTCACAAGTGATCGAGTGCAACAGTCTGTCTTTCAGTATAAACTTCATTTCATTTCTCAAAGCGGTGCCGAAGGCACAAAGCACATTTGACCCAATCTTCATCGGTGGCACTTCGGCAGTTTTGGGCAATAATTCATCAGTTATTATTATTATTATTATTATTATTATTATTATTATTATTATTATTATTATTATTATTATTATTATTATTATGTTACTCGCCTACCTGTCTCTGAATTCCACAAGTATTCTCATCTCTACTCTACCCGTAATAACGTGTCGCTCGTCATGTTATTGTCGGACTCAGGCTCTAAAACAGGACGCGGATTGTATTTATAGTAATGTATGGCACCTTTTATGGGTTTGCCGTTTAAAGCAACATTTTGGTGAATGATGTTTGCCCTGTGATCGTGTCCGTGTCAGTAACCAGATGATAAGCTCCCGCACGGGAGGTCGGTCACGAAGGTTCAGTCGCTCGGCATTCACGATGAGGTAGTAAAGGGATCAGACATCGGCTTTGTAGTGGAAGCCAGAGAGTGGAGGGAGATTATTGCATCTCTGACTGGCGGCCTGTGACTCCTACAGTGCCGCAGGGAGCAGTGCTGGGTACGTTTTTGTCTCTCGTCTATATCACCCATCTGAATGATAATGTGGTTTACTGGAAATCTGCGGATGACAACCTGATTGGAGGTGTAGTGGACACCGAGGAAGGCTGTAAAGACTTACAGAGGGATCGACACCAGCTGGGAAAATGAGCTGAAATGGCTGAAGGAATTTAACGCAGACAAATGCGAGGTGTTGCTCTTCGGTAGAACTAACCAGGGGAGGTTGAACGGTCGGGCACTGAGGAGTGCGGTAGAACAAAAGGAGCTGGGAATACAGGTCCATAATCTGTTGAAAGTGGCGTCACAGGCAGATAGGGTCGTAACGAAAGCTTTGGGCACAATTAGTCTTCATGTATCAAAGAGTTAAATACAGGGGATGGGATGTCACACTGAAGTAGTATGATACATTTTTGAGGAAATTTACACGGATGTTGCCGGGTCTGCAGTTCATGCTCTTCCATTGGTTAACAGTTTCTACTGTCGTGATACTTCCCTCAGTATTCATCCTTGTGCTTTCATTTAATTTCAGTTCCGTGTACTTCTTATCAGAATAGTATATGTTCGCTGGAGTGGTTAATCATGTTTCCATAAATGAAAATATATCCTTAGAAGTTTTATCTGACTGTTCTGTAAAATATTTATGTTATATTCTGTTCATCCTTCTTTCCCAGGTGGAGTTTAATATAAATAGGTTTGAGTGTACATGGTGTTTTCTAAAATTCCTCATTTCAGTCCTTATTTTCCTTTGTAAGTTTTCCAGATCGGTTTCAGACCGGGATATTATGTGATATGTGTGTTATACACGTCAATATGTATTATTTTCTTTTTCTCCGCTCACGCTGATAAAACCAGAGGTCCGGGCACACTCATTTCTCAATTGCTCAGAACTTTCCGACTATTCTAAAGGTGGTCGGTATTGAGCTTTTCTGGAGATTTATTGACATTCTGCAGTGTGAGGATGGTGACGGGTGAGGAGGATAGGGGAGATGGAGTAGTTGACAGAGGAGAGAAGATGGTGAGGGAGCTACACACACTCAGACAGGGGATTGGGAAGTTCCATTCTCTCTGACCCAAACACAGTAACCAAGACAGCACAAGGGGAGCGGTCTGAAGTTTCCCATTCTCGCTCCGTTCGCCAGTTCCTCCTGTTCCCGAGCTGCGGTGCGAGTTTCTGCTGCTCTGAATTGAGCCTTTTCACGCGTCGCAGTTCCGTCCGAATCTCGTCTCCGTTTGACAGTGATCCGGACGTTCACTGTCTCTCTCTCTGTATCTCTCCCTCTCTCTCTTTATCTATCACTCTCTTTTTTTACTCTTACTCTTTCTCTCTCTCCGCCCCCCCCCCCCCCATTCACTTGATTTCTCTGTTTCTTTCTATCTCTGTCTCTCTCACTCTCTCCCTTTCGGATTTGCTTTCTGTTTCTTTTTTCTGTGTCTCTCCCGTATTTTCTGGCTTTCTGACTGTCCCTCTCTTTTTTTTCTACTACCTCTAAATGTTTTTCTGTAACAATCATTCTCTCTCTCCTCCTCGCACTTCTGTCCGTGGGAGAAAGAGAGTGTGAGGTTTGGGATTGAGAGAAATGGACTGCGGGAAGAGGGAGAATGGGGGGGGGGAAGAGAGAGAGAGAGAGAGAGAGAGAGAGAGAGAGAGAGAGAGAGAGAGAGAGAGAGAGAGAGAGGAGAGAGAGAGAGAGAGAGAGAGAGAGAGAGAGAGAGAGAGAGAGAGAGAGATTTATCCCTCCACACCTCACACACCAACTTCACCAAGTGAACTTCACTAGGTGATGTGGAAAGAGGGGGAGACGGCAGAGATGGAGACGGGAGACAGACGAGAACGAAAGAGCTCTGGGGTAAAGAGTCTGGAGAGGGACTGAGTGTCGGTGGCAGAAAGTCGGGGGATGAGGAGAGAGTGGAGAAGGGAACGATGTCCGGAGGCCGGAGACTGGAGGAAGAAAACCCTGCCCAATTACCATCAGCAGATATATTTCATTGATTCTATTATGGTTATCATTTTATGTTGGTTTTCTGTGTATGCCTGCAAGAAAATGAATCTCAGAGCTGTATGTGGTGACATAGATATAGTTAATAATAAATTTGTTTTAACTTTGAAAGAGACTGTTGGAGAGAGGGAATTTGGGAGGGCGGAGAGAGAACGATTGGGGAGGGAGGAGAGTGAGACGGGGAGAAAGGCCAATGAGGGAGAGGGAGAGTCCAAGACGGGAGATAGACCAGGAGGAGAGGGAGAAAAATCGTATATGAGAGATCAGCCGAGGTGAGGGAGAGATTTGGGATGAGACCGAGGATACTGAGACGGAGAAGGGGGGTGTGGGGATAGAGAGACTGGGGGCCTGGAGAGTAAAAGAGGGTAGGAAGAGACGGGTGTGAACAGAAAGAGCAGGAGGGGTAGAGAGAGTGTCAGGAACAGGGGTAGAAAGGGAAAAAGGCGGTGAGGGTGTGGAGAGGGTAGGATAGTGTGAGGGAGAGAGGTGGGGGAAGAGATGAAGAGAGAAAAGGGAACCACGGGGAAAGAGGGGAGTGAGGGTGAGAGAGACTGAGGGTGTGGGGAATGGAAGACGGAGGAGCGATGATGGTTTTACTCAGCAAACACGAGGAAATCTGCAGAAGCTGGAAATTCAAGCAACCACACACAAAATGCTGGTGGGACACAGCAGGCCAGGCAGCATCTATAGGGAGAAGCGCTGTCGACGTTTCGGGCCGAGACCGTTCGTCAGGACGGTTGACAGTGCTTCTCCCTATAGATGCCGCCTGGCATGCTGCTTTCCACCAGCATTTTGTGTGTGTTGTTATGGTTTTACTCATCTCACCTCCTCTCCGCACCTTTTCTTTCTCCCCTCTCCTCCTCAACCTGATACTTCCCGCTCACCCCCCGCCCCCACCCGCAGAGAATAGCGGTGATACACGATAACCAGCCCGCACTGACAGTCCTCGCCTCCATCTTCTCCGGCAAGCCCGTACCCACTCCTGCCTTTGTCGGGCCCCAATGACGACACGCTCCCCACTCCACGGGACAGCCTGAAGGATTCGAGCCGAGCGACCTGAGGAGGGGAGGGAAAATCATCGAGACGGGATTTTGGAGACGGTGGTGGTGGGGCTGTGTGGTTTAACGGTATCAACCTTTTCCCCTAGCCACATTCCTCCACTTGGTGCCGCCCAGTTACAGCTCCCGTGTTCCGAGTCGCCCTGTCCCGTCCTCGCCGTCCCATCACTCCTGAAACACTTCGCTCTCTGTTCCCTCGCTCTCCACTCTGTCACCGCCCATCTCACCCTGGCTGGCGGCCATTTTGTGATGGTTACAATTGCAACCGATCTCTCAGCATGGTAGAATGAGTCACACCCTTTTCCTCATCTTCCACTCACTTCCTTCCCTGTATATTCAATATCAGCTCTTCGTCCCTCCTCTCCTCCCGCCCCCCTCCCCTCCCCATCGCTCTACAAACTCGCCTTCTGCGGAGAGCCATTTTGTGACAGGGTGTAACCTTCCCTTCCAATTCCTCCACCACAAAGTGTGTCACTTCCTCACACTCACCATCTTGTCACTCTACTATCATTCGCAAAGCCCCTCCCTCCCTCCCCTAACGTTCCTCTCCCCGCCACCCTGATGTTGTGCACCTTATGCTGTTTGCCTGCCATTTTCCGATGTCAATTTTCGCCTCCCCTCTCTGTCCTCTCTCCCGTCATCCACCACATCGTGAGTGGTGAACATTTTCTGATGGGAAATTTCACTCCCCTACCCAATCCCTTCCCTCCATCGTTGAGTGAGTCGCTCCCCTCTCCCTCAGTCGCGACAGTAAACTCTCCGTCCAATCAGCCCTGACCGCGACCCGAGCCCTCCTCCCGCTTCCCCCGTCCACGATCCCCCTTTCTTGCAGCTCGTCTTATTTGCAAAGAAAATGTCACCACCCATCCTTCCTCCACTATTGAAAAAGTCACTTCCCATCCTACTCCTACCCACTCCATCCCGTCCTATTACATCTTCTCCCTCCCCATCCCATTACTTCCCCTCTCTCCCCATCCCATCACTTCCCCTCTCTCCATGTCCTATCACTTCCCCTCTCTCCATGTCCCATCACTTCACCTCCCTCCCCATCCAATTACTTCCCCTCCCTCCCCATCCGATCACTTCCCCTCCCTCCACGTCCAATCACTTCCCTTCCCTCCACGTCCAATCACTTCCCCTCCCTCCACTTCCCCTCCCTTCCTGTCGTTTCACTCCTCCTCACCCCGTCTTTATCTTATCCATGTCGGCCACAAGTTTTTGACAGGAACTTCCGCCCCTCCCCTGTCCGTCCCCTATTGAGTCAGTGACTTCGTCACGCTCACCGTCACATCAGTCCACTCCTCGTCCCGTCACTCCTCTACCTTCCAAACCCCTCACCCCTCCTCCCCAAAACCTTCATGTATATGTGTATGTGTGAATATCTGAGATATCTCCATTAGTTTATTCAATGACAAAGTTATTGGACTTTAAACACTTATACAACGCCCAAGACTATATAAAACACAAATTAAAATACTGTTACTACAATCAATAACACACTCGATCCCGGGATTGTATCCATGGGCACCGCATGTTCCTTCGCCATAGATTCTGAGTGTGACAGTGGTCATTGTAAGTCAGTGTCTCACTCCATCCCTGGCGGCCACATTAACCAGGGATTCGCCAAATTTAAATCAGCGCGACCCTCCCTCTCTTGTGCTCACTTCTACCAAAGCCGTCACTCCCTCCCCAGCGGCCCATTTCAAGTGAAGCGTCGGTTATTTGAATCAACGTGTCACTCAGTCCTTCTCTGCCGCTCACTTTAACCAAGGCCTCTCTCCCTCCTTAGTCCCGTTTCAACCCGGCCGAGCGGGGTCTCTTTCAGTCACCACACCTCTCTCTTTTCCATCAACTAATTTAACGATGCTGACGGCCGTTTTCAATCGCCGTCTCACTCCCTCCCTTCCCGGCGCTCAATTTAAACAAGACATCACAACAGTAAACTGCCCCGTCAGACAGGTTAAGCGAAGCAGCGGCCATTTTATGACAGAGCAATATGTCATTTTATATCGACCCATTACCCCCTCTCTCTTCTCAATGAGCCACTGACTGCATTTCGGCCATTTTACCCGATCCGTCTCTCCCGCTCTGTTGTCTGTCCATCACTCTCTCCCTGTCGGCCATTGTAACAAAGGAATCAGGGACTATTTCAGGTCGGGCCGCCTCTCCCTCTGACTTGTCACCTCCTGGCGTCCATTTTCTCTCAGTGCACCCCTCCCTTCCTCCCTGGAGACCATTTTCAAAGCGCCCGTCACCCCCTCCCTATTGACAATGTTATATTGGCGTGTCACTCTCTCCTTGGAATTAATTTTATATTCTGGTTTTAATCCAGAATCCTATATTTAATCAGCACAGAACTCACCCCTCCCTGTTGATAATTTTCAATCAGTGCGTCATCCCCACCCTGCCGGTCATTTTAACTCTGCCTGTCTCTCCCACTCTCTTGACAGTGTATCACTCCCTCCCCGCCGGCCACGAGAAACAAGGTGACCACGCCCATCTTAATTCCACCCATCACCCCCTCCCTGGCGCCCATTGTCACTCAGCCCGGAGTGTCATTCTCCCCAGAGACCATTTTCAGTCAACCTTTCACTCCCTCACTAGTGACCATTCTAAATCCTTCTGTCGTTCCCTCCCTATTCACCATTTTCAATCAGCAGCCCCTCGCAGGACGAACACTCTCGACCACCCTCCACTCGATTGCGCAGACTGTTTATCACAAATAATAAATATATCGCAAACAATAGAGACCGATCCGACATCCTCATCTCCGGATCCTGTGCGTTATCACTCCGAGTGTCGTGGAGAGAGGAGGATACAGACACCAGGAAACGTGTGCGGTAATATTCCCGGTGTCGATACAGAGACCCGACACCGTGCGCGGTAAAACTCTCGGTGTGGAGACAGAGATCGAGAACCGTGCCTGACAAAATTCCCAGTTTGGGATATGGAGACCAGGAATTGTGCCCTGTACAACTTCCTGTGGGTTATGTGGACACCGGGAACCGGTCGCAATGAGTCTCCCGGCGTGGGGACATGGAAACCATAAACCTCTCTCACAGGCAACCCCCACCCCCACCATTTTCAGGAAGGCGTGCCGAAGGCCCTTCAGTCCGATCGTATCCACCGTCTCCGCCAGGAGATAAGCATCGTCAGCTTTGCAAAGCCGTCAACATCCACACCACACTTTATAACCAATAAACACAATGGCATCAAACGTCGTTATCTTCTGTGGGGGAACAAGGTGTGGGTAAAGAGCGGGTGTTCAGAGATAGGGCAACGGTGTTTGAAAAGGTAAGGGAGGAGAGGTGGAGTAGGATAACTGAAACGGTCTTTATCCTTGTACCTTCCCTCTCTCCCTCATCTTACCCCTCTCTGCCCCTCTTTCTCTCTCAGCGCCCTTGCTCTTGAGCCTTCAAAATAATCTTTGCTCAACACCCCTCTCTGATCTTGAACATCCTTTCACAGCTTCCTTTTCTCTCGCCGCTCTACTCCCTTTTCTTCCGCTTCCACATTCTTTACCCTCAACGTCCCTCGCCCTTCTCCTCCCCACCGAACCCCCACCTGCTCCCACTTGTCATGTTCCGCTTTCGGCCTAACCCTCCCTCCTGTCACTCAGCTCTGTGAACGGCCAGAATGCTGCACCTGCCAGTCCTTCCAGGAGAGACAACACTTCACCTGCAAATCAGCCGTGGTCATCTGTTGTATCCTGAGGTCCAGATGTCTCCTCCTCTACATCGGTGAGATGCGTGTTCACTGATGCGGGAGACCTTAAAAACATTTTGCATCTTTGCTTATTCAGGATAACGAGACCGTCTATAAAAGTGAAGCAAAGCGACATCATCTTCATGGACCCTGTACCGATTACAGTTGTTTCATGCCTAAGAAAATTAGGGTGGATTAATCCGCCGGGCCTGACAAGGTGTTCCCTAGTACCCCGTGGGAGGCAAGTGCAGACATTTACGGGGTCCTAACACAGATATATACATCATCCTTAGCGACAGGTGAGCTATCAGAGAATTGTAGAATGGCCAGTGCGGGTTCGCCTGTTAAAACTACACTCTAAACATAACCCAGGAAATTAGAGGCCTGAAATCAGTAATGGGAAAGTAATTGGATGGTATTCTGAGAGGCGGGATATATACGAGGGGTGATTGATAAATTCGTTGCTCAAGGTAGAAGGAGTCAATTTTAGAAAATTTAAAAAGCACATTTATTTTTCAACATAATCCCCTCCTACATTTACACACCTAGTCCAGCGGTAATTGATAAGTTTGCGGCCTAAGGTGGAAGGAGATGAGTTATTAACTTCAAACTTTCTGCATAGTCACTCAAAGATTGTACTGCACGTGCATTTAACGAGAGCTGTCGAACTTTAGGCTTTCAAACTTAGGGCACGAATTTATCAATCACCCCTGCTGTGGACCACTTTTGGAAGTCCAAGACGCCAACTTCTACAAAGAAGGTATCCGTTTGCTCTACGACCGCTGGACTAACACTTCCCTTCAACCTACCCCACTCCCTCTCCCTCCCACTCAACTTTCCACTGTTCCTCCTCTACCACATACCCTCTGCATCTTTCTCTCTCATACATTGACTCTCCAAATAATTTTCCCCTTCTCCATCACGACACCACACTCTCAACCAGCCCTTCGCCGTCCCATCCCCAACTCGTTCCCGACCCTCAGATTCGCCTTACCCCTCAGCCACTCGTCACCCCTTCCCACAGTCACTCTCACTTCCCTCTTTCCCCTCACTCTTCCTCTCACCGTGCAACTTGACTATCAATCGCCCCATCAACTTCTCACACGCCCACCTTCCGCTTCCCCCTCACCCATCCTTGCCTCTCACGCGCGTCCTCAGCATCACTCCCCCTCACCCCTCCCTCACTCTACACTAACGCTAAACCTGACCCTCGAACTCACGCTCACAATTACTCATCCTCTCCCTCAGTCACTCTCACGCTCATTTTCCTCATCCCCATATTCACCCTCACCTTCCCTCACCGTAATCCTCAGCCTAACCCTTAAACTCAATCTCCTGCTTACCCTCACACGCGCTCGCACCCTTTCATCAACAGTATTTAATAGTTAAATGATAATTGTAACTGGGAAACCTGCCAGTTTCATACGCTAGATAATGTTATATTTTTCAATATAAAGGAATTTACTGTTCAGATACAATGGTCTGATTTATCTAAGAAGAACTGTGAAAATTATTTTAAAGCAGCTGCAGATGTTTGGAGTTTGATTTAAATTAGACTCTCGGTATTTTCTTTTTCAAAATATGTTAAAGGTACAAATGCTCGTTCCCACAGCAGAAATGGTTAATTGCAATATTAAAGCGACTTTGTTCACATCTGAATGTGAGTGTTTTGTGGAACCGATTGGACTTGATTTCAGTTAGAAAGCCGTTCCCTGTTCTCGGAAATGTGCTCGGTCACGCAGCCGCTTGCAGACAGACCCCAAACTCCGAGTTTCACAGAACAACAACCCGTACCTGGCAAATTAATCAGTCATCTGTCCTCCTCCCTCCCTTCATTTCCAGTCACCATGAAAGCTATCGGTCTTAAACATCGACTGTTCGCTTCCATGCATGGATGCTGCCTGACCTGCTGACGTCTTGCAGTATTTTGTGTATTGCCATGGTTACGAAATATCCCCTAGAGTGCTCGTGTGGGGCAATGATAGCGGCGAGCTGAAAGACACTACTTGTAAACATGTAGAAGTCAGAATATTCTTGAGGAATAGTCAACGCCTGCTAGGATTTCAAAATGTCTTATTTCAGATGAATGCATCTCTATATATTTTGGGTAGATTATGAGTACATGTAATTTCTCACAATGGCCAATGGGAAGAAAGTTTTCGATAACATTCAAGGGCCAGATGTTTGATAAACGTGGGGCTGAAGAGCTGTGCGGTGCTGGGCGTGCTGGATGCGGGAGGAAAGTGCAAATATGACAAGCAAAGATTAAATCAGGTTGCAATCAGTTGGAGAGACCGAATGGCCTGAGCGCATTAGTACGTACGTACACAAGGAAATCAATGGCAAATGACTTGGAGATAACCAATATAATGCCTGTGCGCGAAGGTTCATGCCAATTTTTCGTTGGTTGAACAGAAAATTAATAAATCTTTCTATATCCAAAGTGGTAACAAATCAGCATATGGGAAGGGGGTTGACCAAGGAGCTGACTACAAATTCAGGAGGAGGATAGCAGAGATCCATGAGCCAGTTCTCATCGGAGGATCAGAGATTTAGTTCCTTAGCATTATTATTTGGAAGACCTGTCCAGGACCCAGCATGCAAGTGCAGTTACCTAGGAAACACGCCAGTGCCTCTATATCCTTCGTAGTTTGCGAAGATTTGGCATGACATCTAAAACTTTAACGAACTTTTATAGATACGTAGTGGAGCGTATATTGTACTACTCCGTAAGGCCACACAAGAGGTTGGGGTGTTTTGGGCCGGGAAACGAGGCTAAACACCGCCGGGGCCTCCCTATCGAAGAGAGGTAGATGGGAACGAAAGGGGTTGAAGTGCTCCAGCGTATGAACCAGCACGAGCCGGGTAGATCCTCGCCAAGGGGGAAGGTACCTCCAGGACTCTCTCAGAGGTCTATTACATGCCGACTCCAGGGTGCAGTGAGCACCATCCGCGACTCCAGAGTGGATAATAGGCTGGCTATGTCCCCCCTTAATCCTCCCGAGGAACCTTCGTATCTCGCCGATAGACAGGGAAAGAGTGCCGTCCGAGCAGCGCAGGGTTCGGATGCAGGGAAGGTGATCCCTGTGGAGAGAGGGTGTGAGGGTCAGGTCGGAGGGAAGAGGAGGGGTCGCGGAAATGGAAAGACGTGCAGGGGAAGGATGTGAACGTCTCTGTCAGATCGATTGCGACAATGTGACAGGTGCGCATGCGGCTGCTTGATAGCGCGGGGTGTATCCACTGGACCTCTTGCGCGTATGAAGCGCTGTCTCCGCGCGGGCTTTCCAGGGTCCATGATTTTCGTCTTGGGTGAGTTCGGTTCGGTCCCACACTGTAATTTACCCAGAGTGTTCCATTAGTAATATGATTCAGTATAAGTGTTTCATCATACTACTTTGCGCGTTTGTAACAGGAGCCAACAGAAACGGGGAGGGAGAGTGAAGATTGCGAAGACAGGTTAAGGAAAGGGGGATCGCGAATATGGTGCGGGAACGAGTGGAATCAAGCAGGCGGGGTGGGAGAGGACAGCGAGAAGGAACTCCTTGCTTGTTTCAGAGAGAGTATAGAATGGAAGTGCTGTAACCCCAGAATGCCCTGCAGGAAGGAACGTCCTCTAATCGTTCAGTGCAATTATGGACAGTATTCTCTGACTCACACTTCCCTACCTCATCCCACTCTATCCCTCTCAACCCCCTGTCATTTACTACCGTCTGTCTGTATCTACCAGTCTCTTCAACCCCTCCGGCCACCAGTACCTAAGTTTACCTCCCTCTCCCTCCATTTACTCCCTAATCCCGGTCTCTCCTTCACACGAGTTTCTCTTCTTCTCCGCCGTCACTCCTACCCCCGTCTCGGGGTCTCCTCTCCCGAGTTCTCTTCCAATCTCCCTCCTTATTCCGATTCCCAAATATCTCTCCTCACCCCAGATCCCTCGACTTCCATGGCCTCCCTCCCCATCGTCTTTCTTTAAACCCCTCGATCTCTCTCTACTTCACCCAGACTCTCCCAGACTCTCCCCCGAGTCCCTCCTTCCCAAGTCTCTGCCTCAGCTGTGTCATACAATTCTCCCTCTACCCCGCTCCCACTCTGACTCTCTCAGTTTCCCTCTCCCGCTGCCTTCTCCTCTCCTAGAATCTCAGCTACCCTTCTCTCTCTCTCTCTCTCTCTCTCTCTCTCTCTCTCTCTCTCTCTCTCTCTCTCTCTCTCTCTCTCTCTCTCTCTCTCTCTCTCTCTCTCTCTCTCTCTCTCTCTCTCTCTCTCTCTCTCTCTCTCTCCCTGCTCTTTCTTTTTCAATCATTTTCAATCATTAAGTTTCCAATAAACATATTAACACTAATACATAGAGATCAGGGTTACCTTAATAACAGTTAAATGTAGAAACACATATTCCAAGTAACAAATGGAGTCTGACCTCCCAATCTCTTAGTAATTAACCATGGAAAATATATTTTAAAAAGAGTTTGTTTTAATTTGTTTTTTTTCTCTTTTTCTCGTCTCAGACTCCCGCCGCTGTCTCTCTACATTCCCCAGTCTCTTTCTACTCCCACCCGTTTCTCACATTCTCTCTACCTCATCTCTCCGTTGCACCGATCTCTCTTTCACAGCCTCTCCCACTGCCTACCGCAACCCCTCGCCCTCCTCCGGACTTTCCCTCAGCCATCTGTTCCTCATCCAGTCACTCTCTCGGACCCCGGTCTCTGCAAAGTCCCCCTCTGCGTCCGCGTTTCTCTCTCCAGTCTATCCCCCTCCCGCTTTCTACCGACGCAAAATTCCGGACTCCGATCTCTCTCCCCATCTAAAATCTTACCCCAACCCCCGATCTCTCTCCACACCAGTTCCCTCGACTTCCCCCGCCTCCCACCCAATGGTCTGTCTCTACCTTCCTCTTTCTCTCGCTACCTCACCAATCTCTGTCCCTGTTTCTTTCACACCAGTCCCTCTCTCTCGTCTCTCTGGCCAGAATCGACTCCTGTCCCGGGTAATACCTTTTCTCTCCATTGACTGCTCATGGAGTGTCGTGGAGTGAAGATGGCGCCTGACCTACGTGTTTTATAGTTGAAATAATAAAAGTTGCTTCTCAGTAAATTCAGATTCTCTGTACCTCACTGATCATTATCACAAGGGATGATTCTTGTAACAGTGGCGTCCATCATTAAAGTTGCCCACCAACAGGACGTGCCCTCTGCACAGTGTTACCACCGGGATGGAGATACAGAAGCCGGAAAGCTCACGCTCAGCGATTCAGGAACAGACACTTCCCCTCCGCCTCCTGCAACTCATGTTTGTTTTTCCTCTAAATTCTTTATTTCACTGTACTGTACAGTAAAGTTAACAGACTTCACCACATATCCCGATGATGTTAAATCTGGTTCCGATTCTGATTCAGTTGCGGGGGAGGTTCAGATTGTAAGGTGTACCACAATTTCGACCCTCTTTGCGGAACTCGGCTGTCCGCTGTCCTCCAGCCAGAATTTATTCTGTCTACCACATCATCTGCCTTCTGTTAGTAAACCAAATCTGAATCAGCGCAGCCAGGATTCCCTCGATCCCATGCCTCCTGACTTTCTGAATGAGTCCACTATGGGGAACTGATCAAACGCCGGACCATAACTAATGCTCCCACATCGACTGTTCTGATTCATCTGTTTTTTTTATTTTCACTTTTTCAAATAATTCAATCTCGCTCATTAAGGGAAAATGCCATGTTGTCTCTCCGTAGCCACACTACGTTTCTCCAAATACACATAAATTCCTTCTTCAATAAACCTCTCCAATAGTTTTCCCTCTACTGACGTAAGACTCACGGGTCTATAATTCCAAGAAGTATCCTCATTATCTTTCGTCAATAAAGGAATAACATTTACCGGGCTTCAATTTTCTAATTCTACTTCCGTGGCCAGCGAAGACCTAAATATCCTGTGCAGAAGCTTAGCAATACCTTCGCTCACTTTCCAAAATCACCTGGACTATATCCCTTCCGGAACCAAGGAATCGTCCATCACAAAGCTTTCCAAGTTTCCAACGCAACCTTTTTCTTAGCGTCGGCATGTTCTGGCATACCCGCCTTTTGACGCTGTGTTCAGATTGATCAATGTATTCAGTGAGGAGCTTCACCGCCTCCTTGGACTCCAGACACAAGTTTTCCTCTTTTACATCTGATCTGCCCACACTCTCCCCAATCTCCTCCTGTTCTTCACAGTGCATCTCGCCAAGGCCTTCCCTGCTCCCCTTTTGACTCTGAAGTCCATTGCTAAACTGTTTTCAGTCTACATTGTGACTCGCCATAACACTACCTGATCGTTCCTCCCTAAACGTTAAGTATTGTTCTTTTTCTTGACAAGTTGTTCGAAATTTCTTGTCACTCAAGGTAACTTAACGCTATCATTCCTTTCCCTGCCTCAGTGAGACAATGTCATACGGGGGAGGGTGGGGGAGGCGCTGAGACCGCACCCAAATGCAAGACACAGACACTGAAGTATGGGAACTGGGCTGGATTAGAGTTAGCGACGGGACTGGACACAGACAAGGATCTTGGACAGGAACACAGACTTGGGCAAGGACTTTAGCTAGGAAAGCGGGACTTAGACAAAGAACTGGGAACTAGGAGCCTGGGCCTGGACTCCGAGCCAGAGGCTGCACAAGGAGCAGGAAACTGGGTCTTGACTCGGGTTTGGACACTGGAACTAGGCGAGGAAATGACGTGGCTACAGGACTGGTCAAGGCATGGGTTCTTCGAGGCTTGGCAGCAGGAATAGAAATGGAACTCCTGCAAAGGACGAGGCACATGGACAGGACAAGAAACCGAAGCGTTGACTTGGTCTTGGGAGGAGAGAAACATGGAGCCTTGTTCTTTGGTGAGCAGGGACACTGAGCCTTGGTCTTGGCAGCACAGGAACTCAGAGCCTTGGTCCTGGGAGAGACAGGAACACAGAGCCTTGGTCTTTGGAGGACAGGTACACTGAGCCTTGGACTTGGGAGGACAGCAACACAGGGCCTTGGTCTTGGGAGGACAGGAACACATGGAACTCCTGCAAAGGACGAGGCACATGGACAGGACAAGAAACCGAAGACCTGACTTGGTCTTGGGAGAACAGGGACACTGAGCCTTGGTCTTGGGAGAACAGGGACACTGAGTCTTGGTCTTGGGAGAACAGGGACACTGAGCCTTGGGAGGACAGGAACACAGAGCCTTGACCCCTCCTTGGGAAGGGGACTTGGGGCCGGGGCTCTACACAGAGTCAGAACCTCTCCTAGGGAGCGGGACGTAGGCCCGGGGCTCGTACACAGAACACAGAGAGACAGTTCTCAACTCTAGGTAGCGGCAAACGGTCGGACTTACACAGCGGTGCGAGAACACAAAGAGACGGTTCTAACACAACGTTGCGGCAAACGGTCGGACCTACCCAGCGGAGGCGGGGACACAAAGAGACAATTCCAAGCAACGATAGACAGTTTCGTATCTGGACACAGCAAGGCTCCGGTCTTGCTCCGGCGGTAGAACATGACAGCGATACAGGCGAGGACGCAGGCAAGGCTTCAGAGGGAAGGGAAGGGAACAGTCCAGCTAATGAAGCTGAACCCAGGAGCTATTTATGCAGCCAGCCCAAAATGAGAATCAGGTGCCTCAATTAGAACACCCAACAGAACAAGGGAAAAGCAGAAACCCTGGAATAAGGAACGTGGACCGGACCGTGAACCGGAATGCGGATTTCATGGACCGGACTATGATAGACAAGCCTATACTGTACCCCATGTCAGTGCTCCCTAAACAATCTCCACGTATCTGTCGCTCATTTCCCTGAGTACGTCATTTCCCAATGTACGTTCCCAAGTTCCTGCCAGGTAGCACCATGCATCGCAGACCCCCAATTAAACACATTCCACGCTCCCTGGATCGATCGCTGTGCAAGGTGAAAGTCGGGGAGTTCTGCTCTGTCGCTCTGAAACGCTGAGCCGCGGAGAGATCTGTCACCTGATCCATTTCCTTTTCTAATACTAGATACGGTATGGACTGCTTGCGAGTCTGCCTTTCTTCATCTTGTGACATGAATCCTTCCTGGACACAACTGAGAAATTATGCCAGACCTAAACCTTTTACCCTGAAGAAGTGCCAAATAATATTGTGGGAGTTTTAGTTTTCCGTTACAATAACATGGTACATGTCCAGGTTTCGCTCCCGATCGGTTCCTCACTGTTCCCGTTGCAGTCTCTTTGTTAAACTGGTGGGCCGATGTACAGAGTACTCCATATAGGGTGTTCGCGCCCTTCATGTTTCTGTGTTCGTCTCCCAGTCTATTAACAAACGAACGCTCCACGTTGTTCTCCCTTTCTGCAGCTGCGATACTATCCCTGGTTAGCCATCGCACTCCCTTTACACTCTGTTACCCGACCCTGTCCATTTTGAAACATCTAAAACCCGGAAAGCCCTGAAGCCATCCCTGCCCTTGTGACAGTCGAGTCTCTGTGATAGGTTGGAACATACTTCAAACAATGTAACAATCACACCAGCAGCATTGAGCATTTGTATTGCTACCGACCTGAACTGTATGAAGCAAACAATCTCCGCCAATTCTGCAATTTCCGGATGACCAGGTATATGATTGTTTGAATTTATGACATATTTGACAAACCGGTTCATTGTAAAACGGCTTTATTTGAAAACTCCGCTGAATTGCCATTAGACGCGGGCGTTATCTACACAGATGGCCATTTAATGTAATCACATACTTCATTCCATTCCTTAGCTCTTCTCTGAATTTCCTCTGTGTCAGTGTATAGATACAAGTATTGGTGCACACGCTGAGCATTTGCAACATGAAGCCAAATTGCTGTAGGATGTATACCGGGGAACTCAAATATCTGTCCTGATAAAAATAATTTTGTGTTTGCCATTTTAGGGTATGGGCTACAGAGGGCATCCAAAATAATATGAAATTAGCAGATATAGAAAACAGCAAAATAACAGATTTTCTGCGTTTTTCTACCTCGACATCCTTCTGATTGTCGCTGCTGTGCCGAAGCTTTCTGCGGACTCTATTTGCCACAACGATATGCTGTACGGTTAATCCGTTAAACACTATAATTAATCCGATCGGTAGCAATGGTGTTAAAATACAGTCCAGTAATTCGTATCCCTTCCATGCGGGTGAAGTAGCGTATTCATATGTGCCGGTGCACCGCCAGGGCATGTTGTCAATGATGACGTAAGGTTCAATGGCAAAATAAAACGGGGCACATCTCACGCAGCTCACTACAACCACGGTCAAGATAACCACCGTTGCTGTTCTCTCGGTGCAGTATCGGTCCCGCAGCTTTCGGCAACATATTGCGATGAAGCGATCGAAGGTAAAACTGACTGTGAACCAAACAGAACAGTCCCGCGTCACAGCCGCAAATACAAGTGTCAGAGCGCATACAGGCGTGATGAGCAGGAATCTGGAATAAATGTGGATATTGTTGGTCTGTTCCACTAAAGCAACAACGATAACCACCATCAGATCCGCTGTTGCCATTCCAACCAGGTAACGGGTGATGCATTTGGAGAGTCCGCATTTACCCCGAGATAGGATCACAATCGCAGTTAAATTCACTGCAGGAAATTGGGAAAAAATGGAAATATAAATGTAATTAATGTATATATTGTTGGTCTGTTCCATAAAGCAACAACGATAACCACCATCAGATCCGCTGTTACCATTCTAAACAGGTAACTACACGAAATTTGAAAACAAAATAGAAATTTGGTCAGCAGCAACTTTCTGATTTCCCCCGTGGTATAGTCTGCTTGGAAGTGCAAAGTGAGAATCCAGTGTGCGTGATTTTGGTCGCTGCACTCCAGCTTGAGGACAATGACGGATGTGAGAGTCAGTGGATTTGCGACCAATTTAGAGCGAAGCATCCGATTCCACGACTCACGGACCGATGGGCAATCGATCGCTCTTGTCAACACCATTTCCATTATTAAAGGTGAAATAGCTGAAGGGATTGTTTGCAGCGGTGAGAAAGTGTAATCAAAAGGTACAACGCACATTCTCGTTTACAGAACTGATCTGCGTGTTGAAAATAGACTGGACCGTCATTTAAGTAAGCTGCCACGTTGTTATAATGTCGGAGTGTCTGCACTGATAGAAACTCGGAACTAAAAAAAGCAGAGACCATCATCACTTGAGAAAGCCTAACGAGGTGAAATTATGAAAGATTGCCAATATCTGAAACAACGTAGTTGACAAAAGAAAAAAAAAATCACTTCTACCAAAATATGGAAAATGGAAATAGAACAATCAGATGCCTGAACCCTCCACTCCTGAAACACGTTTCAGCCGATGGTAGCATCTGTGTTCAGTAACAGTGCGGATACCGCAGCAGAGTAACGACGGCACCATACATAACCTAACCAGCTTCGGCATCTTACCGGGGACACCAACCGCTACAAGTGTGGGATAGAAAATGGCCGCGATGTAGTAAATTGTCGAATATCCCATATTCCGTCAGGAACAGCGTTCTGTTGTACGGAGCGTTTTAGCTGCTCAGATGGACTGGGGATCAGTTCAGCAGACTTTTATTGAGGTGAGAGCAATTCCATTGAGGCAATTAGCGTGGCTATCACGTCAGGGACATTAGTGACAACCAACTGCACAAACACTTACGTTAAACTATTTTTACTCACTGCACCCGTGTCATTAATTTGACTCCTCAAGGAGTATTGCAACCTATGTATTTTAAAACAAAATATGATGTGATTTTTCCATGTTATTTTCCATGCTACCTGGCTTCAGCTATTTAAATAGGATTTTTTTAAATATCTGTGTTGCTTTAAATGTAGGCATGCATATTGAACTCGTTTATTTTGTAACATATGACGCAGCGCATTCGCTTCTGAAATTGAGGGAAGGAGTTTCTTCTGGCGGGTGAAATGGAGAACCCTTCTTTATTAAAGGGGAAAATTCATTCATTCTTTTCTTTCGTTTGTTCCAGACATTCTGGGCGGTGTGAGTGATGGAATAAACAATGACAGCTGACATGTGTTCCAGTAACACTGCACTTATTCCTCCAGACAATTTAAAAGATCCAAAGCGATATTCCAGAGACCTGTGATCAAAAAGGGAACGTGTCTTTGGAAAATTAGCGAGGGCTGTGGACAGATTGAAGAACAATAATTTCCAGCGCACACATGGGCCTTTTGGCAGGAACCTGCCCTCTGCCAGTGAATGACTTGACCACCCCACTCTTGACGTGTCATGCAGTCTATTTAAATTTAAAGATATTCTTAAACATGCCACAATTCTACCAGTATTTCTCCATCCATTCTCAATTTGAACAAATATATTCAGTAAAATCTATGCACAATCCGCAAATTCTCAGGCTGTTGTATTATTTGCAATGAAGTTGTATTTTCTTTCTCCTGTTTTACTGTCAGGTATATTGCCTTTCGAGCGTCACTATGAGTATGTGCAGAACGGCGGAAGTGTTCAAGCTCACTGGTCAATCACACTTCCTTCTGCTCCTGTAGTGCACCGCTCCGTGCCGATTGTGGTTCTCGTACCGATGAACGGGCCTCGGCTTATTGGAGAGAGTCTCACCACTCTGTTTCCATTGTGGAACTCGTACTAATGTGCGGCCCTCGGTTGACTCGAGAAAGTATCACCTCTGCCTTCAGGTTCATCCTTGCAAAGCGAATCACTCCGTAACGTTCCGGGTTGAACTCCTTCTGTAAATTTTCAGCACTGCTGTTCGTCCTGTCACTGTCCTCTTGTAATCTGTGACAACCTTCTACACTATCCATAAATTCCAAAAACCTCCACATCGTTGAAAATACAATAACCCACCATTCCACTTCCGTATTCATATCACTTTTAAAGCAGATAAATCCGAAGGTCTCAGAACAAATCTCTGCAGGACATCACTGGCACCAGTATCCATGGAGAAAATGCTCCATCCACAACTATCCTCTGCCTTCTTGGGCGTCAGTCCTGAATCCACCAGCCAAGTTTCTCAGGATACCAAGCCTTCTGACGCTCTGAAAGTTCCCACCATGGTTAACCGTAAATTTAACCGTCACATCCTTACAAATTGAACCAGGCTCGTAAGACATGATTTGCCCCTCACAAAGCCATACTGACTCTCCCAAATTAGGTAATGCTTCTCCAGATTCCCGAAAATCCTGTTTCTAAGAATGTTCTCCAATAATTTGCCCGTCACTGAACTAGGACTCACCGCTTTCCGCAGTCTCCCAGGGTTTCTCCCGACCACACAAGAGGACTTATCTATCCTATGTATTTTTTTTTAAGTTCCAGTACATCCTGTCTCTTAACCTCGGAATGTTGTCGCACATCGGCCTGTTTAACGCTCTCCTCACAAGTTTCCCTGTCACTGGTAAATACTGAACTAAATTCTTTATTCAGGATTTGCCCTTCTTCTCCCGAACTCAGGGGCTTGTTTCATCTTCTATCCCCGTCAGTTCCTACACTCATTCCAGTCATCTTTCTCTTCACATACATCTAGAATGGCTGGGGGTTTTCTTTAAAGTTACTGCAGACCTTCAGTAGACGTTTCTAGTTATCAAAATTCCATTCTTCAGTTTGTCCCCGGCTACTTTGTAAATCTACAGTCATGTCTGATCCTTGCTTTCTAATCCTGAGCTCAGCTTCCTGAAGCTTCTTTCTTCCTCTTGTCCAGATGTTTCACATCTCTTGTCAGCCATGGTTCCTTCACCCTACAGTCCTTCCCCTGTCTGAATGGGGCAAACCTATCCAGATCCCCCTGTAAGTGCAGCGTAAAATACCTTCACATTTCCGTTGTGTATTTCCCAGGACATATCCGTTCCTGATTTATGCTTCGATGTTCCAGCTTAATATCATTCTAATTCCACTGACACAGTTAATTACTTCGGGAACAGACACAGGGCTGTGGGACGCAAGCGGGTAGAGTGATTAATTTGGACCCTGACACGCGGTTGTGGGCAGAGTTTGGGGCAATGGGATGGGTATGGGGAATGACACGAGATTGTGGGGACACAACGGGGCATTGAGATTACTTGGTGACTGACCCGGGCCTGTGTGATTAGTGTATGTAACCCTTTTACAAAAGGAGTGTGCTGGATCCCTTGTAATCTGCCTATCGACACAACCGATCGACAGACGGCGCAATAGACATTGCTCTACACACCGTCCCTACACATCTGGAGAAGAAGGATGCTTACGTGAGAATGCTATTTATGCACTACAGTTCAGTATTCAACACCATAATTCCCCCAAGGCTCCACAGGAAACTCAGGGATCTCGTCCTTGACCCTGCCTCTCAGATCGCCAGCAGGTTGTCAGAGTGGGCTCCCTCACCTCCACCCCTCTGATTTTCAACTCAAGAGCCCCTCAGGGCCATGTACTGAGTCCCCTCCTTTACTCCCTGTATACCCATGACTGTATCGCCACCCACAGCTCCAATCTGTTAAGTAAATTTGCCAACGGCACTACATTGATTGGCCTAATATCACAAAATAACGAAGTGGCCTACAGGGAAGAAGTTGTCTTCCTGACGCAATGGTGCCAATTAAACAATCTTTCCCTCAATGTCGCAAAAACAATGATCTGGTTGTTGATTACAGGAGGAATGGAGATGGGCGAACCCCTATTGACATCAATGGATCTGGAGTTGAGAGGGTAAACAACTTTAAGTTCCTGTCATCCACATCACCGAGGACCTCACGTGGTCTATACAGGCCAGCTTTGAAGTGAAAAAGGCACAACAGCGCCTCTTTCACCTCAGACTGCTGAGGAAGTTTTGTATGGCCCAGAAATCCTAAGAATTTTTTGCAGGGGCACAATTGAGAGCATCATGACTGGCGGCATCACTGCCTGGTATGAGAACTGTACCTTCGTTAATCGCAGTACTCTGCAGAGAGTGCTGCGGACAGCCCAGCGCACCTGTAGATGTGAACTTCCCATGATTCGGAACATTTACAAGGACAGGCGTGTAAAAAGGGCCCGAAGGTTCATTGCGGACCCTGCTCAGTCCAACCACTATCTATTCCAGCTGCTACCATCCGGGAAGCGGTACCGCAGCATAAAAGCCAGGACCAACAGCTCCGTGACAGCTTCCACCAGGACATCAGGCTGATGAACTCACGCTGATTTGTTTGTACTCTATACTACATTGATTGTTCTATTTACTATAAAATATTATAAATTACTATGATTGCACATTTAGATAGAGACGTGACGTGAAGATTTTTACTCCTCATGTAGGTTAAGGATATAAGAAATCAAGTTAATTAATTTAAATGTATTTCAGAGTGAAACACGATGAAATATTAGTTTTATTATATTTTCTAAAGTCTTATTTTTTATTACTGCATAAATAGTTAAACTGATGTCCGGAACTACAGTAAATTTAAAACATCGATGAGCTCCCCCTAACCGCCTAACCCAGTATTTCCGCGTTCTCACCCCACCCTTTCTTTTACCTCAGGACCATGGAATCCCCGAGCCTAGGAGCACGAACAAACCCACCAGTGTCGCGACTACGGAGCTTCCACCTACCGGGTCGCCGCTCCCCCATGGATCGGACCCACGGAGGCGAGGTCAGTCTCCAACTTTCACCCACCATTCCACAGCCCCTTCGGTCTGAAGACCCTATCGACTCGAAACGCCTCGCAAGCGAGCAGCAGCACCTCACTCTCCGGGGAGCGAAACCCCACCAGCTACGATTGCGGCGGACTGGAGGTGGGAGAGTGTCCCTCCCCCTCCTGTATTTAGCAGACTCTGGAGTGGTGGTGCACTGTTCTACTGTGCAGCGACACCTGCACAAATATGACCTTCATGGAAGAGTCTTCAGATGAAAACCTTTCCTGTTCTCACCACAAAATTCAGCGTCGGAAGTTTGCAAAGGAACATCTAAACAAGCCTGAAGCGTTTTGGAAACAGGTCCCGTGGACTGATGACGTTAAAGTAGATTTTTTTGGCCTCAATGAGCAAAGGTATGTTTGGAGAAAAAAGGGTGCAGAATTTCATGAGCACGGGGGTGGATCGATCATGCATTAGGCTTGTGTTGTAGGCAAGTGTCACGGGAAACATTTCCCTAGTGGAGGGAAGAACGAATTCAATTAAATACCAGCAAATTCTGGAAGCAAACATTACGCCGTCTGTAAAAAAGCTGAATATGAAAAGAGGATGGCTTCTACAACAGGATAATGATCTTATGCCCCCCTCAGAATCCACAATGGACTGCCTCTAGAGGCGCAAGCTGAAGGTTTTGCCATGGTCCTCACAGTCCCCCGACCTAAACATCATCAAACATCTGTGGCTAGACTTCAAAAGAGCAACGCGACCCAAGAATCGCACAGAACTAGAAGCCTTTTGCAAGGAAGAATCAGCGAAATTCCATCAACCAAGAATTGAAAGACTATTAGCTGACTGCAGAAAGCGTCTACAAGCTGCGATACTTGCCAAAGGGGGTGTTACTAAGTACTGCCATGCAGGGTGCCCAAACTTTTGTTTCGGGCCCTTTTCCCTTTTTTATTATTTTGAAACTGTAAAAGATGAAAATGAAATGTAATCTTTTCTTCAGATATTAAAGAAATGTGTAATCTTTAACATTATGCCTTTTGGAAATCTGGTCAGCTTCTACTCGCTTAGATATTCACAGTAAAATAAATTTTGACTGGGGGTGTCCAAACTTTTGCACGCCACTATATATAGAAGAAAAGTGAGAGTGAAGGCAAGTCGGGAGAGAGGAGTAAGACAGGGGAAAGGAGAAGGTGAGGATGGAGGAAAGAGACTGAGGGAGAGGGGGTGTGCTGAACTATTAGAGAGGGGTGAGAGAATGGTGAGGGTGAGGAAGAAGGGAGGGACGAAGCAGTAGATTGCGCTGTGGAGAAGAAGATGCTCGGGGAGCTGCTCACATTCAGAAACGGTGTTGGGGGAGTTCCATTCCTTCTGTGGCAATATAGGACCAGGTGGTTAACACGAAAATATCGAAAACACACAATAAAAGACGAACAAAGTCAAGACGACGAAGGCAGAAATTAAGATAAACCAGAATTTATTCAACACATTACAGTATCCTGAAACAGTTTAACTCAAGCTGATTACTCACACAGGCACAATCAACTGGCAGGCATAATCACCAAAATCATGCTTTAAATTGCAAACTCATGAAAGAGACGATCCATTACTCTAAATTGAATCCTGAGGGAGTTTTAGAGTTAGAGTCCTACGATTTTATTATGACCAATCCATTCCTAGAGATAGGACAATACATCAGACACATCCGGATATAATATTACAGGATTAAACAGCAAAAGCAATTTCCTTAATAGGCAACCAATAAAAAAACAAGAGACAAATCTGCAGGTATGTCTGTGTCATTCCAAACACACATAATAGACAGAAATCAGTACTTGAGAAACAACAAAAATATGCTGACTTAAAAAATAAAATTGAAAGACTATGTTATATGAAAAGGGTGTACAATGTCCCAATTGTAATATCCACTGGTGGTTTCATTCCAGAGTCACTGCACAACAATAATTACACCTACACAGCAATATTTATGTAAATCTCCAGAACGCTACAATAATAAATATCACTAGAATAGTAGGAAAGTTCCCAACAATTGAAAAATGAGTTTTACCAGTCTTCGCTGTGAGAAAAAAAAATTAAAAATTATTAACATACATGCGTTTGTACTGGAGTAAATGCAGAGGAGATTCAACATGTATTTTACGCAGATGGAAATCTGGACACTGCCGAACTCTACAGTTACAATTCGGGTCTGTGTTCAGGTGGATGTTGTCTGTTCATCGCGTGTTGACGGATCCGATGTTGGGTGCAAACAGCTAAATCTCATTGCGGTGCTGCCCACTCACTGCGAGCTCGGACCAGTCCTGATCTGACCGTCGGGGTGCTCACTGTGAATTCCGTCCGCTCTCCTTGTGACGGCCATATTTCCAGCAGCTGCTCCGTTTCCTCTCCGTCAGCGAGAAGCACCGGCTTTGTCCGTCACTTGAGCGGTGAGTATTTACACCGTAGGGCGGGATTTATTATTGAACGTGGTTCGGCGATGACGACAGCGGGGTTATGGTCAAAAATCCAGATAAGATGCAGGAGAATTTAATCATTGGTCGGAGGTGAAGGTCGCAGGGTGCGGGCGCTGAGGGGTCTGTTCTCATGATGTGTCTCCCTCGGCCTGAAAACCAGTTTTATTCTCCCCGCTGCCACGTTCTCCAATGACCGCCGGTTTCTCACTGTCAAGGTGGAAAAGTCCCCTACCACCACTGAGTAGACATTTTATTTATTAATTAGTTGACATGACCGGATATCTCGCTCCGCTGGGGAACTGTTCTCTGAATTTAGACTGAGTTACCCCATAAATAAACGTGTTTATGCAGCAACTTAATAACATCAGCATGTATCCGGAGTGTTCAACATTTTCCAAGCCTTGGAGGGAGTCCGAGCAAAAACGGACGTGGGGGAGGCAATGACGGGAGAATGAGAGCACAGCGGACAGTGGAGTGGAGACACACGGGGAAGAGAGAGGGGTAGAGAAACTGAGAAAAAACGAGAGACAGACGGAAGATCAGCGGGGGAAGGGAAGGCGAACGAACTAGAGACGTGAGGGAAAAGAAATTTCAAGGGAACAGACACTTTGGTTAGAAAGACTATGGCGGAGAAAGGTTGGTTGGAATGAGACTGGGAGTGGGGTGAAAGAGTCATAGAGTGAGAGAGGGGGCAGAGGAAAGACAGACTGGGAGAAAAGAGAGACTAGTGGAAGAGAGTCTTGCAGAGATGGGGAGAGACACGGGGAACGAAAGAGAGAAGCGTAGGAAGAAATAGACAGCCTGGGAGAAAGACGGGAGAAAGGGAGAGGTTGAGAAGCAGCGAGCGACAAGTACATGGCATGAGATGGGAGGGGACACGGGTAAAAGGAAAGTGACGAGGAGAGAGTAACGGACGACGGAAAGTTGGAGAGAGAAGGAATGGACAGAGAGACCGCAGGACAGAAAGCCTTGGGGGCGGGGGGGGGGGGTGAGAGAGAGATTAAGAGACGCGGGGAGAGAGAGAGAGAGACTAGGCGGGAAACGGAAGTCTGAAGTGGCAGAAAGACTGAGGAGAGAATTAGACTGGTAGCAGAGAGAGAGAGAGAGAGAGAGAGAGAGAGAGAGAGAGAGAGAGAGAGAGAGAAGAGAGAGAGAGAGGAGAGAGAGAGAGGAGAGAGAGAGAGGAGAGAGAGAGAGAGAGAGAGAGAGAGAGAGAGAGAGAGAGTGAGAGAGTGCGGATGAAAGTGTCGGGTGAGAGCCCATGCGAGGAGAGAGACTAGAGTCAAGCAAGAGACGGGGAGGGCGAGGTAGACGTGAGGAAGACAGACTGGACAGAGGAAACTGAGGGACTTGAGAGGGAATGAGTGAGAAATAGAATAGCAGGGAGATAGTACAGAGGAGAGAGACACGGGGTGGGGGTGGGTAGGATGGGAGACTGGGGGAGAGAGTCCCGGGTTGGGGAGAGATAGCGGGATTGGAAAGCAACAGTGATTGGAGAGACAGAGACTGTGGGAGACGGGAGTGACAATGGGAGATAAGGGGAGACTGGAGAATGTGCAGAAACGAGGGAGAGAGACTTCTGGCAGAGATATTGAGCGGGATAATCTGGGAGAAATAGTCTAGACAAGAGAGACTGGTTAGAGAGAGATTGCAGAGAGAGCCTGGGAGAGAGACTTCTGGCAGAGAGATTTAGCGGGATAGTCTGGGAGAAATAGACTAGACAAGAGAGACTGGCTGGAGAAAGGTTGGAGAGAGAGCCTGGGAGATAGACTGGAAGAAGAGAGACTGGAGAGAGACATAAACAGGGCTAAAGAGAGACTGGGGAGGACCTCCTCACTCTTCCTACCCACGTCATTGGCCCCTACATGAAACACGACATCCGGCTGCTGACCCACCTTCTTGAGAATACTGAGAACTGGATCCGATAAATCGCGGACCCTGGCACCAGCAAGGCAACAGACCATCCGGTCTGTTTCTCGATCTCTTCCACAGAACCTCCTATCTGTCCCCCTCACTATCGAATCCCCTATCACTACAGCTCTCCTCCTTTCACTCCTTCTCTTCTGAACTGAGGGTCCAGTCTCGCTGCCAGAGACGCAACCACTGCAACTTGTCCCTGGTAGGACGTCCCCACCAACCGTATTCAAAACGGTATACTTATTGTTGATGAGAACGGCCACAGGGGTGCTCTCCTCTTCTTGTCTATTCCCCTTCCCTCTCCTGACAGTCACCCATCCAACTGCCTCCTGATCCTTCGGGGTGACTATCTCCCTGTAACTTCTGCTTATTTCTGCCTATGCCTCCCGAGTGATCCGAATTTCATCCAGATCCAGCTCCAGTTCCCTAACATGGTTTGTCAGGAGCTGCAGCTGAATGCACCTTTTACAGGTGTATTCATCAGCGACAATTGTGCTCGCCATGACTTCCCACGGACTGCAAACGGAGCACTCAACTACCCTAACTGCTGCCTCTATTACCTACTCCTATGGTGTTTACATTAATTAAAGGAACTTACCCAGCCTTACCTCGCTGGGAGCAAGTTCGTCCTCAGCCTCTGCTCGCCGAAGCCTCACGCGCCAAACCTTCCTACTCTTCTCCCACTACTCCGTCGCTCGCTCCGTTCATCTGCTCGCTTTTTAAATCTCCCGCTGCCTCACGGGCCGACTTTCACGCGCTTGCGCAGTCGTGCCCCGTTCAACTGCCGAAGAGATGACTGACCCTTCTCAATCTGCTCGCTTTTTAAATCTCCCGCTGGCTCACAGTGGGCGGCTCAATCCCGCCCAATCTGGTGGACGCTGTACAGAATACTCTAAATGGGGAGATCGTGCCCTGCATGTTTCCGTGTTCGTCTCACAGTCAATTAACAAAGGAACGCTCCACATTGTCCTCCCTTTTTGCAGCTGCGAATCTACCCATGGTTTCCCATCGCACACCCTTTACACTCTGTTACCCGACCCTGTCCATTTTGAAACATGTAAACCCGGAAAGTCCTGAAGCCATCCCGGCCCTTGTGACAGTCGAGTGTCTGTGATAGTTCGGAACATACTTCAACCAGTATAACACTCACACCAGCAGCATTGAACGTTTGGATCGCAACCTACCTGAACTGTATGAAGCAAGCAATATTCCGCCAATTCTGCAATTTCCGGATGATCAGGCATATACGGGAAAATCTGCAGATGCTGCCCTCCCCCTTTCTTTCTCCCTAGGCCTCCATTCCCATGATCCTCCCCCTTCTCCATCTCTGTATCCCTTTTGCCAACCAACTTTCCAGCTCTTAGCTTCATATCTCCCCTTCCTGTCCTCTCCTATCATTTCGGATTTCCCTCTCCCCATCCCACATCAAATATCTACTCACTCTTCTTTCAGTTGGTCCTGCCGAAGGGTCTTGGCCCGAAACTTCGACTGTACTTCTTCCTATAGATGCTGCCTGACCTGCTGCGTTCCAACAGGATTTTGTGTGTGTCGCTTGATCAGGCATGTGATTGTTTGAATCTATGACATATTTGCCAAGCCTGTTTATTGTAAAACGGCTTTATTTGAAAGCTCCGCGGTATTGTCATTAGACGTGAGTGTTATCTACACAGATGGCCATTTAATGTAAACACATACTTCAATCCATTTCTCAGCTCTTCTCTGAATTTCCTCTGTGTCAGTGTATAGATACAAGTATTGGTACACATGCTGAGTACTTGAAACATGAATCCAAATTGCTGTAGGATGTATACCGGGGAACTCAAATATCTGTTCTCGTAAAAATAGTTTTGCACTTGCCATTTCAGGGTATGGGCTAAATAGGGCATCCAAAATAATATAAAATTAGCTGAAATAGAGAACAACAAAATCATCGATTTTCTGCGTTTTTCCAACTCGGCATCTTTCTGATTGTCGCTGCTGTGCCGAAGCCTTCTGCGGACTCTATTTGCCACAACGATATGACATACGGTTAACCCGTTAAACACCAGTATTAAGCCGATTGGAAGCAATGGGGTTAAAATACTGATCAGTAATGTGTATGCTCTCCACACGGGTGAAGTAGCGTATTCATATGTGCCGGTGCACCGCCACGGCATGTTGTCAATGATGACGTAAGGTTCAATGGCAAAGTATAACGGGACACATTTCCCGCAGCTCACTATAACCACGGTCACGATAACCACCGTTGCTGTTCTCTCAGTGCAGTATCGTTCCCGCAGCTTTCGGCAACATATTGCGATGAAGCGATCGAAGGTAAAACTGACCGTAAACCAAACAGAACAGTCCCTGGTTACGACCCGAAATACAAGAGTCAGAGCGCATACAGGAGTGATGAGCAGGGATCTGGAATAAATGTAGATATTGTTGGTCTGTTCCACTAAAGCAAACACGATAACCACCATCAGATCCGCTGTTGCCATTCCAACCAGGTAACGGGTGATGCATTTGGAGAGTCCGCATTTTCCCCGAGATAGGATCATAATCGCCGTTAGGTTAACTACAAGAAAATGGGAAAGAATAGAAATATAATTAGAATAAATGGAGATATTGTTGGTCTGTTCCACTGTAACAATAACGATAACCAGCATCAGATCCGCTGTTGCCATTCCAAACAGGTAAATACAAGAAATTTGAAAGCAAAATAGAAATATTGTCAGCTTTCTGAATGCCCCCATTCTCCCGATGCTTTGGAGGGTATGGTCTGTTTGGAAGTGGAAAGCGGGAATCCACTGTGTGCGGTCTCGGTCGCTGCACTCCGGCTGGAGGACAATGACGGATGTGAGTGTCAGTGGATTGGCGACCTGCCCACAGTTTAGAGCGAGGCATCCTAGTTCCACGACTCACGTGCGGAAGAACTGTCGATCGCCACAGTAAACAACACCATTTCCTTTATTAGAGGAGAAAGAACATACGGGATTATTTGTAGTGGTGACAAACTGGAATCAAGGAGTTGCAAAGCACGAGTTCTTATTTACTCTTACAGAAGAACAGACCTACGTGTCGAAATAGTCTGGACCGTCATTTAAATAAGCTGTCACATTGTTTTCAGGTCGAAGTGTCTGCAATGATAGAAACTCGGACCTAGAAAAGCAGAGATCAGCATCGCTTCAGAAAGCCTGGCGAGGTGAAGTTATGAAACAATGACAATATCGACACCAACTTAATTGAGAAAAGAAGAAAACTCTGCGATCGAACTACAAAAAAAAATTTAAAACCATTGCATGCTTGAATACTCCATTCTGGAAACACGTTTCAGCCGAAGGTAGCATCTGTGCTTAGTAGCAGTGCCGATACCGCAGCAGAGTAACGACGGCACCATACATAAAGTGACCAGCTCCGGCATCTTACCGGGGACACCAACCGCTACAAGTGTGGGATAGAAAATGGCCGCTATGTAGTAGATTGCTGGATATCCCATATTCCGTCAGAAGCAGCGTTCAGTTGTACGGAACGTTTGAGCTGCTCAGATGGACTGGTGATCGGTTTAGCAGACTTTTATTGAGGAGAGAGCAATTCCACTGAGGCAATTAGAGTGGCGATCATGTCAGGGACATTAGTGACAACCAATGCACAAACACTTACGTTAAACTATTTTTACTCACTCAATCCCCCTGTCATGAATTTGACTCCACAAGGGATTTTGCAATGTACTTACTCAGAACAAAATATGATATGCTTTTTTTCCATGTTATTTTCCATTACACCTGGCTTCAGCTATTTAAATGAAGATATATTTTGTCATTGTTGCCTTTAAATCAGGCATTCAACTTGAAGTCGATTTATTTGGAACATTTGACGGAGCACATTCGCTTCTGAAATTGAGGGAAGGAGTTTGTTCTGGCGGGTGAAACGGAGATCACTTCTTTATTAAAGGGGAGCATTCATCATCTTTTCTTCTTTCGTTCCAGTCATTCTGGGCGGGGTGAGTGATGGAAATCACAGTGACAGCTGACATGTGTTACAATAAAATACACTGCACATGTTCCTCCAAACACTGTAAAAGATCCACAACGATATTCCAGAAACCTGTCGTCAAAAAGGAACAGTGCCCTCGGGAGATTAGCGAGGGCTGTGGACAGTTTGAAGAACAATGTTTTCCAGCGCACACATGGGCCGTTTGGCAGGAACCTGACCTCTGCCAGTGAAGGACTTGACCGCCCCATACCTGTGACCTGCGATGCAGTCTGTTTAACTTTAAATATATTCTCTGACCTGCCACAATTCTACCACTATTTATCCATCCATTCGGTCTTTGAACAAAAGTAGCAAGTGAAATCTGTGAACTATCCGCAGGTTCCCAGCCTATTCTATTATTTGACAGGAATTTGTATTTCCTTTCTCCTGATTTACTGACAGGTATATTGCGGAAGTGTTCAAGCTCACCTTCCAATCACATTTCTTTCTGCTCCTGCAGTGCACCACTCCGTGCCGATTGTGGTTCTCGTAGCGATGAGCGGGCCTCGGCTTATTGGAGAAAGTCTCATCAGTCTGATTCCGTTGTGGAACTTGCACTAACGTGCGGCCCTCGGTTGACTCGAGAAAGTATCACCTCTGCTTTCAAATTCATCCTTCCAACGTGAATCACTCCGTGACGTTCCGGGTTAAACTCCATCTGTAATTTCTCAGCGCTGCTCTGCGTCCTTTCAATGTCCTCTTGTAATCTGTGACTACCTGCTATCCATATTTCCACCAACTTCCACATCATTACAAATACAATAAACCACCCTTCCAATTCCTTATTCACATCATTTTTGAAGCACATATATCCTGGGGTCTCATCCTCAGATCTCTGCAGGACACCACTGGCACCAGCATCCGGGGAGAAAACGCTCCATCCACAACTACCCTCGGCCTCCTGGGGCGTCAGTCCTGAATCCACAAGCCAACTTTCCCAGGATACCAAGCCTTCTGAAAGACCCTACCATGGTTAACCGTAAGTATAACCGTCACATCCTCATAAATTGAACCAGGCTCGTGAGACATGATCTGCCCCTCACAAAGCCACACTGACTCTGCCAAATTAGGTAATCTTTCTCCAAATTCTCGTAAATCCTGTTTCTAAGAAAGTTCTCTGATAATTTGACCATCACTGAAGTAGGACTCACCGCTTCCCGCAGTCACCCAGGCTTTCTCCCGACCACACAAGAAGACGTATTTAACCTTCTGTATTTTTTTAGATGTTCCAGTACATCCTCTCTCTTAACCTCGGTATGTTGTCGCACATCGGCCTGTTTAACGCTCTCCTCACAAATATCCCTCTGATTGGTGAATACTGAACAAAAGTCTTCATTCAGGACCTGCCCTTCCACCCCCGACTTCAGGGGCTTGTTTCATCTTCTATCCCAGACCGATCCTACACTCATTCCAGTCATCTTTTTCTTCACATACATCTCGAATGGCTTGGGGCTTCCCTTAAAACCACTGCAGACCTTCTGTAGACGTTTCTAGTTATCCTAATTCCATTCTCCAGTTTGTCCCCGGCTACTTTGTAAATCTACAGTCATGTCTGATCCTTGTTTTCTAATCCTGAGGTCAGCTTCCTGAAGCTTCTTTCTTTCTCTTGACCAGCTGTATCACATCTCTTGTCAACCATGGTTCCTTCACCCTACAGTCCTTCCACTGTCTGACTGGGGCAAATCTGTTCAGAACCCCATGTAAGTGCAGCCTAAAATACCTTCACATTTCCGTTGTGCATTTTCCAGAACAGGACATGTCCGTTCCTGATTTATGCTTTGATGTTTCAGCATAATATCATCAAAATTCCACTTACACAGTTAATTACATTGGGGACTGACACGGGGCTGAGGGATGGGAGCGGGTAGAGTGATTAATTTGGTTCCTGACACGAGGAAGTGTGCTGAGAGTGGGACAATGGGATGGGTATGGGGAATGACACAAGGTTGTGGGAAAACAGCGGGGCACTGAGACTACTTGGTGACTGATATGTGTGATTAGTGTATGTAACACTTTTACGAAAGGAGGGTGCTGGACCCCTTATGATTTGCCTCCCGACACCACTGATCGACAGACGGCGCACTGGCCACTGTTCTACATACCGTCCCTACACATCTGGAGAAGAAGGATGCCTATGTGAGAATGCTATTCTTGGACTACAGTTCAGTATTCAACACCATCATCCCCCCCCAGGCTCGACAGGATGCTCAGAGATCTCGTCCTTGACCCTGCCTCTCAGATCGCCAGCGGGTTGTCAGAGTGGGCTCCCTCACTTCCACCCCTCTGACTTTCAACACAGGAGCCCCTCAGGGCCATGTACTGAGGCCCCTCCCTTACTCCCTGTATACCCATGACTGTATCGCCACCCACAGCTCCAATCTTTTAATTAAATTTGCCGACGATACTATATTGATTGGACTAATCTCAAAAAATAACGAAGTGGCCTACAGGGAAGAAGGTATCTCTCTGACACAGTGCCGTCAAGTAAACAACCTCTCCCTCAGTGTCGCAAAAACAAAGGAGCTGGCTGTTGATTACAGGAGGAATGGAGACGGGATAACTCCTATTGACATCAATGGATCTAAGGTTGAGAGGGTGAACAACTTTAAGTTCATCGACATCCACATCACAGAGGATCTCGCGTGGTCTGTTCACACCAGTCGTGAACTGAAAAAGCACAACAACTCACTTAGAGATTGTAAGTTGTTCTGGGCCGCTGATATTAGGAAAAATGGGCTAACATTTGAGTGAGTTTAACAGAGGTTTATGAAAGTGATTCCAAGATTGAATACCTTGTCATATGAAGAGAATATGATGTGTGATACAATTTAAACCTATCGAATTTCCTCGATGGGCTGGATGTGGACCGAATGTGTCCTATGGTGGGAGAGTCCAGGACCAGAGGAGACAATTTCTGAATAGCGGGTCGCCCATTTGCAACATTGATAAGTTTAGCCGGAGAGTGGTGAATCTGTGGAATTCGTTGCCACAGGTAGAGTGGAGGCCAATACTTTGTGCTTATTTAAGACGGAGGTCGATAGATTCTTGACTTGTCAGGACATGAAGGTATACAGGGAGAAAGCCGGAGATTGGGGCTGAGAGGAAAATTGGACCAGCCATGATGAAGTGGCGGAGCAGACTCGATAACCTAACTCTGCTCCCACATCTTTAGTCTTATGTTTAATATCTATCTCTCAGTTGTATTGTATCTGGCTGATCTGGTTCATACACTACCAGCTCTATTGCAACTTTCATAATTTTGCTCTGCACTGATCCTGTCTAAAGTTCATGTTTATATCTTTAGAATATAGTTCTACTATTTAATTAATTCTTCTACCTTTATTGATGAAGGAGCGATCGAATGTCTATACAGGGTTTGTCAACCTGAAACAATTATTATTAATTTTTACTTGTTTCTTAGCTCGAACTGGTATAACCTGAGGTACAGCGGTCGCGAAGCACACTCACTTCTCAATTTGCTGGGAAATTGTTTGCTCAAATCCCTGGGATGTCTTCTATGGACGGACATGAGTGGTCGACCTGATCTTCCATAGAGACCATTTCTTCATGTTTCTGGATTGTGCTCTCATTTAAGTTTAGTGGTGTGAATTTTGTTTTAGTTTTACACATTCCGGCATGCAGTGCTCAATTCTGGTTTCGTTAGAAGAAACATATTCCGAAGTGTTATTTTTTTAAAAATTAGCACACCTCCCCTTCTCCCAGTTTCACCGATGAAGTACCTCCTTGTTATTCTTCCTCCCCTGCCCCCTACACTACTTACTCTGACTTATCATCTCCTTTTTTAAAAAAAACACAATAATTCAAGAGTCCCGTGGACAGAAGTGAGTGTAGATCCATTACTAATGAGGAAATGTGCTTTGGAAGCTGGAACGCCTGGAGGTAGATAAGACTCCTGGACCAGATGATGTACAGCCCAGGGTTCAGAAAGAGGTAGCTGAAGAGTTTGTGAAGGTATTATAGTCATGGAACATTACAACGCAGGGAAATTCCATTCGGCCAGTCTAGTCTGTGTCAAGCCATTAATCTGCCTAGTTCCAGCAAATTCTAACGGGACCATAGTCATCCATTTCCTCCCATCCATATACCCATCCGAACTTCTCTGAAATGTTGAAAATCGACCCTGCCACTTTCTCTGGCAGCACATTCCATATTCTCACAGCCTCTGAGTAAAGACGTTCCCCCTCATGATCCTCTTAAAGAATGAGTAATCATCTTTCAAGATGGTCTTCATTTTGGAAAGTTTCTGCCGAACTAGGAACTTGCAAATGTCACCCCACTCTTTAAGAAGGAAGGGAGGCAGAAGAAAGGAAATTATAGAACAGTTAGTCTGACCTCAGCTGTTGGATTCCATTAAGGATGATTTTTCAGGGTACATTGCGCATGCTAAAATAGGCCAAATTCAGCATGGTTTTCTTCAGGATATATATTGCCTGACAAATCTCTTGGAATTCTTTGACAAAATAACAAGCAGAATAGACAAAGGAGAGGCAGTTGTTGTTTTTCTCTAGGATTTTCAGATGGTTTTTAACAACTTGCTGCACATGAGGCTGCCAAACAAGATCACATCTCATGGTATTACAGGAAAGATACTGGCACGAATCGAAGATTGGTTTACTGGAATCACGCAAAGAGTTAGAAGTGGGCTGAGAAGTGGCAGATGGAGTTCAACACGGAGAAGTGTGAGGTGGTACACTTTGGAAGGACAACCTACAAGGTAGAGTACAAAGTAAATGTCAGGAAATTTGGCAGTGTGGGGGACCAGAGGGATCTGGGGTTACAATTTAATGTGTGCGGCAGGGTTTAAGGGTCGGCACAACATTGTGTGTCGAAGGGCCTGTACTCTGATGTACTGTTCTATGTTCTATGTTCTAAAACCAGACTCCAGTTTGTTCCATTTCTGATGGTTCTTTTAACCCGTTACGGGATACGTGACAAAATTCGGGGCACGTCCGGGAAATGAAATAAAATGATGGAGCCATTCTAAATTTGCTGGGGGATTAATTGAGTGATTAGTGGTTGATCTAATTGTAGAATAACACTTCTGATTTCCTTGAGTGGAAAATCAGCAGCAATGGTGATTGAGGTTGGTAGGTTTCTGTGGAACCATCCCCTGAAGTATGAGATGATGCTAAGAGGGATGAGCTGTTGGGAATTACTCATAAGTTAAAACTTAAGGTGAGCACTAGAATGAGGATTTCGATAATACAGCCGTTAATAGCAGGGCATTATATATGCAAGGGGACGTTTGAAGAGGATGTGTGGGAAATGTTGTTGAAAGTAAACCTACTCAGGCTGAGGTTCAGCTTCGGTTAGAAAAATTAAAGGGATGATGAGAAAGTGGCTGAGGGTCAGCAGACGAGTTTGCTTTAACCCATGAAGTTAAGCTTTCCCTGAATGAGAGCCTCAAAGAGAGTAGCCGGGTTAATCAGGGTGAACTGGAATTTGAATTTGGGACTAGTAATGAAAGCGTAGAAGAGGATGTTGGCTCGATTGCCTGTGTTCAGGTTGTTAAAGCACCTGTGAATTCACAGGGTAATGAACCTTGTGTTGAAACGCAGTTAAGGTCTGAGGTGTTTGACCCGGTTGAAAAGGAATGCAGTTCTTTTGTGTCAGATGGACTTGGTTCAGAGAATAATGGGTTAGCCTTGGTACCAGTGGAATTTGAAGATTCTCAGTCACTTGAGTAGACAGTGATCTAAAAGTTTGTGATGAGATGAAAACTGGTGAGGTGAATTTTATTGAAGATATTGAGAAGGGTGCTGTCTCCGGACTTTTGAACAAAGTAGCTCTGAAGTCTGGATTGGTTTCAAGACCTTTGACTTTGCTGACAGAACCAGCTCTCTCAGATGCGGGGACAGTACACGTTGATTTGATTAACTATATTTTGGAATTTAACGATAAACACCTTGGTGATGTTGTTCAAGTTTGTGAATTGGAGGCAAAGGATTTGGGGACTTAAAACAAAGGGAAGTGCTGTTTTGACCTAAAGAGGCCATCTGCAGATGTTCCTATGGAAACATATAGAACTAAAGATCTTGGAGATGGAATTAATGACTTGTTTGGAACAAAGGACTTCTTTGGAAGTTCAGCGAATGGCCTTAGTTTAGAAAACGTGAGTGAGGAGTTAGCACCTGTGCAGGATAAAGTTCAGGCCGTCCTTGAAAGCGCTGTTGGAGCTGATCACGTGATGGTTAATTGTGCTGTGGTGAAGTGGAAAAGAGAAAATGTGTGATCAAACGCTCGTTTGAAGATAACAGGATTTGGTTTTCAGGAAATTTGGTTATGTAACAAAGAATGTGAAAGGTAAAGACAATAACATGGTGGATTGATTGTCTGGATGTTAATTTTAAGAATGAGATAGAAACTAGTATTTTATACGCTTCTGTAGTCTGTTGCATGTTTATCAGATATGTATTGCTTTATATTCTGTAATCTACAGTTAGACAAAAACTTTGCTCCTTGATCAAACTTTTTTCCCAACAGTAGGGAGGTGTGACGACATCCTAAGCATTATTCAATATGAAATGTGCCTTTAAAAGAGAGAGAGAGAGAGAGAGAGAGAGAGAGAGAGAGAGAGAGAGTGGGTGTACACTGATTCAGAGAGAGAGAGAGCTCATGAGTCTCCATGGTTACGGAAGGGCGGGGCTATATAATGGGCAGCTCGCGTTCAGCATGTTTGGGATATATACAAGGTCAGCTGGCTTTTCACACAGACACACAGACACACGGAAGACAATGACAGAAATACAGAAGAAATAGACACTGGTTGAGCTTACACTGCCCACTAAAGTGTGGGTTTTGCTCGCAGTGTGGAAAAGGGGTGACGGGTGGAATGGTATCGGTGTGTTTAACCCTGGACTGTGTTGATAGCTTTACCGGGTGAAAACGGTACCCTTTTGTGTGATCACAGTCGATAACCTTAACAGAACTTCGGAGGACAACAGAAAGTTCGTCGGCATCGGCTTACTTGGAAAACAAATCACCTCTCGCTCTCTCTCCTCAATTCAACTTAATATCAAGAACTGAAATGACGTCATTCCTATACCATCGTAATACTGTATCATTTACCACCTAAGCTTGAAGAAGTTTGGGTTATTATTTTTACACACTTATATATGCATAAAATCTGCTAACCTGTTTGATTTATCTGGTTTTATATTACTATATTACATATTACATAGAACATAGAATATTACAACACATTACAGGCCACTCAGCCCACAATGTTGTGCCGACCCTCAAACCCAGCCTCCCATGTAACACCCCCACCCACATTAAGTTCCTCTATATAACTGTCTAGTAGTCTCTTAAACTTCAGTAGTGTATCTGCCTCCACTACTGACTCAGGCAGTGCATTCCACGCACAACCTCTCTCCGAGTAAACTACTTTCCCCTAATATCACACTTGAACTTCCCTCCCCTTACCTTAAAGTCATGTCCTCTTATTCTGAGCAGTTGTGCACTGGGGAAGAGGCTCTGGCTGTCCACTCTATTTATTCCACTTAATATCTTGTACACCTCTATGATGTCTCCACTCATCATCCTTCTCTCCAAAGAGTGACGCCCTAGCTCCCTTAATCTCCCTTAATTACGTAGATACTAATAAATAGTGTTTTGTTTGTAACAATAATAGACTCCAGGTGTGTTCCATTTCTGCTGGTTCTTTTGACCCATTAACGGGCACGTAACAAAACCTTTCCAACCCCTACATCACACCGCATTTCTGTAAACCCCTTCGACCCCTACAGCACTCGGCATCTCTGCAAAACCTCCATCATCCACCCCTGTACATTTAGACGACAGCAGACCCGAGAAAGATACCGTCGTGTCAGATCAAATGGCTCATAAAACACTGTTGGCCAGAAGTAAATACAGTCTGATCAAGGACAGGGGAAGCAGACAAACCAGTTCTCTCTGTTTCCCCCAACCCACCCATTTTGTGGACTATGAACTGATTCTTGCATTGGAATAATTTAATCAGCAGAATTGAATGTGGACACAGGGAGCTTCAGGTAATAATCTGCTAAACCTGAGACCATTCTCAAACAAGTCGCCATTTGTTATGTGAAGGGCGTGGACTCTGAACTGATTCTTGACCCAGGGACAATCTAATCAGAGCAATAAACCTGAGACCATGCTCAGAGGAGGAGCTACTTGTTGTGTAAAATGCCAGACATATCAAAGAATCAATCTGTAGTCTTGTTAGACTCTGTCAGGGTTGCCTCATTTAACTGGTTTGGACCAATCGGGGTGTAAAGATGCGAATACACAAGGCTGGGGTGGGCAGAGCCACGTACAATATGTTGGTTGTAGCTCTGTACAATGATCAGTAACCAGGTGACCCAGTAGGTCAGGTGACCTTGAACCAATGGTTTGGGGATCCAGTGGTTCAATTGATGAGGAACAATATAAGATTCCGGAACTTCCAATATGCAGGGGTGATAACTCTCCAGCGACCAGAGACCAACCATTGCCGAAAAGTAGGACCACACGGACACGTGGAGATCGGGAACATGAGGATCGGAAGATGATGAGAAGCATTGATCGTGTGGATATTCAGAGGCTTTTCACCAGGGCTGAAATGATTGCCAAAAGAGTACACAGTGTCGAAGGTGTATGAAGGTGCTGGGGTGTCGGTACAGAGGAGATGTGAGGGGTAAGTTTTTTCACTCAGCGAGTGGTGAGTGCGTGGAATAAGCTGCCGGCAACAGTGGTGGAGACGGATACGATTGGGTCTATTTAAGAGAATTTTGGATCGGTACATGGAGCTTAGAAAAATAGAGGGCTATATGTAAGCCTAGTCATTTCTAAGTTTGAAACATGTTCGGCACAACTTTGTGGGCCGAAGGTCCTGTGTTGTGCTGTAGATTTTCTATGTTTTCTATGTTTCTATGGAATGTCTTGCCAGCGTAGACGCTTTTCCCGGGTAATACCTTTTCTCATCATTGACTGTTCATGGAGTGTCAGGGTTTCCAGTAGGGTGCACACAGGAAGATAGTGTGTAAATTTACGTGCTTTTAGTAGAAATAAAAAAAGATACTTGTTGTTAAATACAGATTCTCTGTATCGCAAGGGGAGATTCTTGTCACAGTGGCGTCCATCATTAACATTGCCCTCTAACAGGACGTGCCCTCTGCACAGTGTTACCATCGGGAAGGAGATACAGAAGCCTGAAAGCTCAGGCTCAGCAATTCAGGAACAGTGTTTCCCCGCTGCCACCTGTATCTCAGTTTTGTTTTCTCTATATTTATTTATCCTGTATTTCATTGTACTGCTACAGTAAAGTTAACAATTTCGCGTCGTATGTCTGTGATATTAAATCTGGTTCTGATTCTTTAAATGTACCTTTGAAACATTTGATTCTGATTCAGATGCGGGGTTGGGGGCGGGTGTTGTGTTAGATCGAACATAAATTAGTTGAAAGCCTATCCAACCTCGTGTACTGTACAGTAATATTCAATGTTCTATGCTCGATCGAGCGTACCGAATCTTGCTATAGTAAAGTAAGTCGATTAATTATTGAAAGCTATGACGCCTTGCTTTTCGAGACTACTCTCAATGTGTCGGATAAAAAAGTGCAGGAAAATTTTAAAAAGTATTATGTAATGATGAATTGTCCTCGGTGTTCAGACTACGCTGGTCATGGGATATGAAGGGAAGTAACTGGACAAACAGGAACATTAGGGATAGTCAGCATGGGCCAGTGCGTAGTAGGTCATGTCTAACCAATCTCACAAAGCTTTCCGAGGAAGTCACCAGGAATGGTGTGGAAGGCAAGGCAGTGGATGCCGTCTAACAGGGACTTCAGCCAGGAATTTCTCAAGGTTCAGTGTGGGAGGATGCTCGAGAAGGTTCAGTCGCTTGGCTTTCACGATGAGGTAGTAAATTAGATTCGCCATTGGGTACGTTGGGGAAGCTAGAGTGTGGTAATGGATGGTTGTCTCTCTGACTGGGGACCTGTGAAGAGAGGAGTGCCGCAGGGATCGTTGCTGCGTATGTTGTTATTTGTAATCTATCGCAACGATCTCGATAAAAATGTCATTAACTAGATCAGCAAATTTGCCGACGACACCAACACTCTGGGTGTAGTCCACAGCGAGGAAGACTACCGGAGCATCAGGCGGGATCTGGACCAGCTGGAGAGACGGGCTGAACAATGGCCGATAGGATTTAGCCCAGACAAATGTTGGATGTTGCACCTTGAGAGGACCTGCCAGTGTTGGTCTGACACAATGAGAAATAGGGCACTGAGGAGTACGATAGAACAAACGAATCTGGGAATGCAGGTCCATATTCAATGACAGCTGCCGCGCAGTTAGACAGGGTCGTAAAAAATAAGCTTTTCTCACATTTAACTTCATAGACCAAAGTACTGAGTACAGGAGTGAGGATGTTATGTTGATGCTGTTTACAACTTTAATGAGGCACAATTGAACTATTGTGTGCGGTTGGGCTCAACTACCTGCAGGAATGATGTAAATAAGATTGAAAGAATACAAAAAAATATAACACTGTTATTGCCGGGACTGGTTATATTGAATTGAAAGGAAAGATTGCATATGTTAACACTTTATTCCCGAGCGAGTAGAAGACTGAGAGGAGATTTGATAGAGGTATACAACATTATGAGGTGTACAGAGAGTGTAAATGCAATGAGGCTTTCTCCACTGATGTCGGGTGAGAATGCATCTGGAGATCATGGGTGAAGGGTAAAATGTGAAATATTTATGGGAAACATGAGGGGAAACTTCTTCACCCAGAGGGGTCGTCAGAGTGTAGACAGTACTGCCAACGCAAATGGTGATTGCGATTCCGATGTCAACATTTAAGAGGTGATTGGATAAATATATGGGTGAGAGGGAGATGGATGGACATGTCCGGGTACAATTCGATGGGAGTAGACAGTGTAAATCATTCCGCACTGGCCTGACGGGCTGAAGACCCTGTTTCTGTGCTGTGGTTTCCTGTGGCTGTCTGACTGTATGTCTGGGTTACAACGTTTGCGTCTCACAGCATTGATCAATCTAGAAAGTCGTTGATACTGTTCGATCCCTCTGTCCTTGTACACACTGAAGCATGGAGACTGTGCAAAATGGATGGTTACAGCATGAGAAGATGGAAACGCCGATGTGAGATGATGAAGGGAGTATCACACTACAGGTAAGGCGGTAAACACAGTAGTTCCGGGTTGGAGGTGGGTGTGACAGTGGACCCAGTACATCAACAAATCTGTTGCTTCATCGGTTGTAATGGGGATCATTCGCCCCCATGCTATACAACAATGGGTTCATTTAATCCGAATCCTATCCTTGGTCAGAAACCGGAGGTCAGAAATACTGGAAGTCGTTGGATGTTTGGTGTTGTGGGGACGTCATGTTTTAATTGTGTTGAATATTAACTCGTGGACAATACGGTACCTTCTGTGTCTCTTTCTCTTAGAGTCGAAAGGGTTTATTAAGTGTTGTATGATTCCAATTACAGGTGTTTGTTAACCATTGAACAAATAAGAGCATGTCATTTCCTGCGATATTTTGAAAATATTAATGCATTGCAGTTTTTAAATATAGTACGATGTTTGGACATAACTGAGTTCAAATGCAAGAGAAAGAGAAAGATTACGGCAATGAATGGCTTTATGTGAGTTGTGCGTTTCTTTTGTTTGTGATGGAGGGGGGTGACTAAATTAATCATTTTCTTCTCTATGCACGTGACAAAAATTTGTGTCAACTTGCGAGAAGTGATTTCCAGGAACTGATGCGAAATTCGAAGGATGCATATCTTTCCGAAATTCTATGAAGTGCTGATGTATGCTCGCTTCAGCTCTCCACATCTCACTCTCCCATCTCTTCTACAGAATACGTGCTGAAGCGTTTTGCTTTGGAAATTGTTTATTCTGTATCCTCTAATTGCCTGCGATCGTGTTGAAGGAAGACAAGTGTGAGACCGGTATTTGCTTTGTTCGCTGTGTTTTTAGTTTGTGTCGTTTTGTATGTTTCATTTATTATTAATTTCAGAGGGAGACACGGATTTCACACTGGCCATGTGGACTCAGGGTTGAATGGATCGAGGTTTGATCGTATCTACACCCGATACCATAAAACCACGATTCAGAGGTATTGGGATAAATTGTCATTCTGGAAGGCTGGTTATTTTAATGAGCACCAGAAGCTGCTCTGAACACTTTTACATGCTGGTTTTAAGTTGTAGGTCTCCACTGGAAAGAATTGTTTTGAGGTCATTGTAGAATTTGCCCTGTAATATGCAAATGGCAGGTCAGTTTAGATAATGTGGCGTTGTAGTCAATAGCTCGGCGATTTGCTTACGTCATCAGCCCTAATTCCATAAATCATCCAGTTGCTGCTGTGTGGTCAGATTAAATCGATTATTTCTCTTAGCTCTGTTTCTCGGAGCACTATAACTGTAGAGTCCAATTGTTGTAAAATGTTTTAAAATTTTACAACTTTTGGAGTCTGCAGTTACACTCCTAGCGGGACGCGGCTGCCCGCAGTCTTCCAGCCAGTATTCACTCCATCTACTACATCATCTGCCTTCTGTTAGGAAGCCAATTCTGAATCAATGCAGGGTTACCTAGATCCCATGGCCCCGACTCTCGGAATTAATACACCTACATCGACTATTCAGATTCCGCTGTTTGTTTTATTTTCACTTTTACAAATAATTCAATCTGGCTCATATAGGAGAACATACCTCTCAAAGTGTCACGTTGCCTCTCCGTAGCCAGACTACGTTTCTCCAAATACTCATAAATTCCATCTTCAATTATACTCTACAATAGTTTACCCGCTACTGATGAAAGACTCATAGCTCTGTACTTCCAACGACTATCCCTATTATCTTGCTTCAACAAATGAATAACATTTGCCAACCTCTAATCTTCTAGTTCTACTTCCTTGGCCAGGGAAAACACAAATATCCTGTCCAGAATCTCAGCAATGTATTCGTTTCCCTTCCTAATTCAGCTGGACTATATCCCTTCCGGCGCCGTGGAATCATCTATCATAATGTTTTCCAAGTTTCCAGCGCTTCCTCTTTCTCAGCGTCGTCATGTTCGAGCATATCCGCCTTTTTAAGCTGTGTTCACATTGATCAATGTATTCAGTGAGGAGATTCACCGCCTCCTTGGACTCCAGACACAAGTTTTCCTCTTTTTCCTCTGATCTGACCACACACTCTCCCCAGTCTCCTCCTGTTTTTCGCATTGCAACTCGTCACGGACTTCTCAAGTCCCCTTCTAACTCTTCTAAATCCATTATCAAATTATCACTTGTCTGCATTGTGACCTTCCATAACTCTATCTGATCCTTTCTCACTAAACCTTAAGTACCTTTCTTTCTTCCTCTTGACGAGTTGTTGCAAATTTATTGTCACCCAGGGTTACCTTACGCAATTATCATTGCCCTGCGACAATGTCACAAGCCCTTACTGAACTCCATGACAGTGCTCCCTAAACAATCCCCACATATTCTGCACAGTTCTGGTCACCGAATTATAGGAAAGATATCAGCAAATTAGAGGGAGTACAGAGAAGATTTACTAGAATTTTAGCTGGGTTTCAGCACCTTAGTTACAGGGAAAGATTGAACAAGTTAGGTCTTTATTCTTTGGAGCATAGACGTTTGAGGGGGGACTTTATAGGGGTATTTAAAATAATGAGGGGGATAGATCGAGTTGACGTGGATAGGCTTTTTCCATTGACAGTAGGGGAGATTCAGACAAGAGGACATGAGTTGAGAGTTGGGGGCAAAAGTTTAAGGGTAACACTAGGGGAAATTTCTTTACTCAGGGAGAGGTAGCTGTGTGAAATGAGCTTCCAGTAGAAGTGGTAGAGGCAAGTTCAGTATTTTCATTTAAAGTAAAATTGGATAGGTATATGGACAGGAAAGGAATGGAGGTTTATAGGCTGAGTGCAAGTAGGTGGGACTAGGTGAGTGTAAGCGTCGACACGGACAAGAAGGGCCGAGATGGCCTGTTTCCGTGCTGTAATTGTTATATGGTTATAAAGTTATATCTATCGCGTATTTCCTTGAGTGCATCATTTCCCAAGTTCCTGTCAGGTAGCACCACACATCGCAGACCCCCAATTCAATACATTCCATGCTCCCTGGTCTTATACTTGTGCAAGTTAAATGTCGGGGAGTTCTGCCCTATCGTTCTGAAATGTTGAACCGCGGAGAGATCTGTCACCTGACCCGTTCCTTTTTCCAATATAAGATCGGGTATGAGCTGTTCGCTAGCCCGCCTTTCTTCTGATAGTGACACGAATCCTTCCTAGACACAACTGAGAAATTATGCCAGACCTAAATATTTTACCCTGGGAAGGTGCCGAAGAATATTATGGAAGTTTAAGTTACCAATGTGAATAACATGGAAATTACCAAGTCCCGCTTCCCGATCGGTTCTCACTGTTCCCGTTTTTTTTTTCCTGAGAGGCGGCTGTATAGAATACTACAACACGTTTCTGTGTTAGTCTCACAGTCTATTAACAAACTAACGCTCCACGTTGTCCTCCCTTTCTGCAGTTGAGATACGATCCTTTACTCTTCCTTTACACTCTGTTACCCGACCCTGTCTATTTTAAAACATCTAAATCCAGGAAAGTCCTGAAGCCATCCCTGCCCCTTGACAGTCGAGTGTCTGTGATAGTTTGGAACATACTTCAGCCAATGTAACAATCACGCCAGCAGCAATGAACGTTTGTATTGCTACCAACCTGAACCGTATGAAGTCAGCAATCTTCCGCCAATTCTGCAATTTCCGGATGACCAGGAATATGATTGTTTGAATTGATGACATATTTGTCAAACCTGCTCATTGTAAAACGGCTTTATTTGAAAACTCCGCTGAATTGCCATAAGACACGGGCGTTATGTACACAGATGGCCATTTAATGTAAACACATACTTCATTCCATTCCTCAGCTCTTCTCTGAATTTCCTCTGTGTCAGTGTATAGATACAAGTATTGGTGCACATGCTGAGCATTTGCAAAATGTACCCAAATTGTTGAAGGATGTATACCGGGTAACTCAAATATCTGTTCTCGTAAAAATAATTTTGCACTTGCCATTTCAGGGAATGGGCTACAGAGGGCATCCAAAATAATATGAAATTAGCAGATATAGAAAACAACAAAATCATCGATTTTCTGCGTTTTTCCACCTCGGCATCTTTCTGATTGTCGCTGCTGTGCCGAAGCCTTCTGCGGACTCTTTGCCACAACGATATACCTCACGGTTAACCCGTTAAACACCAGGGTTAAGGCGATTGGTAGCAATGGTGTTAAAATATTGATCAGTAATTGGTATCCTCTCCACACGGGTGAAGTGGCGTATTCATATGTGCCGGTGCACCGCCACGGCATGTTGTCAATGATGACGTAAGGTTCAATGGCAAAGTATAACGGGACCCCTGTCCCGCAGCTCACTATAACCACCGTCACGAGAACCACCGTTGCTGTTCTCTCGGTGCAGTATCGCTCCCGCCGCTTTCGGCAACATATTGCGATGAAGCGATCGAAGGTAAAACTGACCGTAAACCAAACAGAACAATCCGCCGTTACTTGAACAAGTATAAGTGTCAGAGCGCATGCAGGAGTCATGAGCAGGAATCTGGAATAAATGTAGATATTGTTGGTCTGTTCCACTAAAGCGACAACGATAACTACCATCAGATCTGCTGTTGCCATTCCAACCAGGTAACGGGTGATGCATTTGGAGAGTCCGCAATTTCCCCGAGAAAGGATCACAATCGCCGTTAAATTAACTGCAATAAATTGGGAAACAATGGAAAAATAATTTGAATAAATGTAGATATTCCACTAAGGCAACAACGACAACCACCATTAGATCCGTTGAGGTCACAATCGCCGGTAAATTAACCTAAGTTATATAAATATTTTTATATCTTCTAAAAGATATAGAATATCTTTTTATTCTATAAAGCAGAATAGATATATGGTCAATCGCAACTCTCTGAATGCCCCCATGGATATGGTCTGTTTGGAAGTGGAAACCGGGAATCCAGTCTGTGCGGTCTCGGTCGCTGCACTCCGGTTGGAGGACAATGACGGATGTGAGTGTCAGTGGATTGGCGACATTCCCTCAGTTTAGAGCGAGGCATCCGAGTTCCACGACTCACGTACCGGTGAGCAGTCGATCGCTCCTGTAAACAACACCATTTCCATTAGTAGAAGTGAAAGAACTGAAGAGTTTGCAACGGCGACAGAGTGGAATCAAAAGATACAAAACACAATTTCTAATTTACTGACTTATGTAAGAACAGACCGACGTGTCGAAAATAGACTGGACCGTCATTTAAATAAGCTGCCACGTTGTTATAAGGTCGAAGTGTCTGCACTGATAGAGACGCGGACCTGGAAATGCGAGACCAGCATCACTTCAGAAAGCCTAGCGAGGTGAAATTATGACACAATGTCAATATCGGCACGAACATAATTGGCAAAAAGATCACTTCGATCAAAGTACGAAAATAAATATAAAACAATGAGATGCTTGAAACCTCCATTCCGGAAACACGTTTCAGCCGATGGTAGCATCTGTACTTATTAACAGTGCGGATACCGCAGGACAGTAACGACGGCACCATACGTAAAGTAATCAGATCCGCCATCTTACCGGGGACACCAACCGCTACAAGTGTGGGATAGAAAATGGCCGCGATGTAGTAAATCGCCGCATATCCCATATTCCTTCAGAAGCAGCGTTCAGTTGTACGGAGCGTTTCAGCGGCTCAGATGGACTGGCGATCGGTTTAGCAGACTTTTATTGAGCAGAGGGCAATTCCACTGAGGTAATTAGGGTGGCTATCACGTCAGGGACATTAGTGAAAACCAACTGCACAAACAATTACACTAAACTATTGTTATGACTTATGTTATGAATCCCCGTGTTATGAATTTGACTCCTCGAGGGATATTGCAATCTATTTACTTTAAAACAAAATATGATGTGTTTTTTTCAATGTTATTTTCCATGATACCTGGCTTCAGCTATTTATATATATATATATATATATATATATATCTCTGTGTTTCTTTGAACGTAGACTTTCATCTTGACGTCGATTTATTTTGTAACATTTGACGGAGCACATTCACTTCTGAAATCGAGGGAGGGAGTTTTTTTGGGAGGGAAATGGAGAACACTTCTTTATTAAAGGGGAACATTCGTTCCTCTTTTCTTTCTGTCATGCCAGTCATTCTGGGCGGTTTGAGTGAAGGAAATCACAGTGTGACAGCTGCCTTGTGTTACAATAAAATACACTGCACATATTCCCCCAAACACTGTAAAAGATTCACAGCGATATTCCAGAGACCTGTGATCAAAAAAGGAGCGTGTCCTCGGGAAATTAGCGAGGGCTGTGGACAGTTTGAAGAACAACGTTTTCCAGCGCAGAGACCTGATCTCTGTCTCGACCACCCCATACCCGTGACGTGCAATTCAGTCTAGAATTCGGATCTCTGCAGGTCTCCACTGATCACAAGCATCCAGGGAGAAAACGCTCCATCCACAACAGTCCTCTGCCTTCTGTGGGCGTCAGTTGTGAATCCACCAGCCAACCTTCCTGGATACCAAGTCTTTTAACGCTCTGAACGGTTCTACTATGGTTAACCGTACTAAGTGCCTTATTAAAGTCCAGTTATACCATATCAACTTCTCTATCTTTATCAGTGTGCTGTGTCACCACCTCAGAGAATTCAACAAGGCTCGTGAGGCATGACTTGTCCCTCACAAATCCGTACTGATCCTCCGTAACCAGGTTATGCCTGTCCTGATTATAGTAAATCCTGTTTCTAAGAATCTTCTCCAATAGTTTGCCCGTCATTGAACTAGGACTCACTGGGTTGTAATTTAGAGGGTTATTCCTAATCCTGTAGATTCTGCGGCCAGTGATAACGCAAATATCAACACAAAAGGGCACAACAATCTCTTCCTCCCGCTTCTCGCAGTTTATATAAGTTTGTGTAAGTCCTCATACAAGAGGACTTATCTATCCAAGTGATTTTTCTTTCAAAAGTTGTAGCACATCCTCTCTCTTAACCTAACCATATCGCACATCAGCCCGTACGACGCTGTCCTCACACACGTCAAGGTCCCTCTCACTTGTGATTACTGAAGGAAAGATTTCATTAAGGAACTGGCATTCCTCCCCCGCCTCAACGCGCACGTTTCATCTTCTATCCCTGACCGGTCCTACTCTCACTGTAACCATCCTCTTCTTCCATACATCCAGACTGCTTTGGAGTTTTCCTTAAAGCTGCTGAATACCTTCTGTAGAGGTTGAGGTGAATGGTTACCCTCGACCCGGCCCCTACAGGGCACGAAAGGGAAGAGAGGCTGCTCTGTACATAGTCCCGGGGAGGTCCCTCCAGGTTAGATCCGTTTGCGCTTGGGGCAGAAGCATGCCTCAGGCCTAAAATGCTAGGCTGGAGGCTGCGGGTATTCTGGGTCGCAGGAGGAGGTTGGGCACCCGGGGTCTTCCTTCCGAAGAGGAGAGGGATTTGGGAGCAGGATGCTCCGAGGTATGGGTGACTACGGTCCGCACCAGCTTCTCGCTCAGGGTGGGGAAGATTCCTCTCGGGCACGCCTCCAGCCTGCACTTAGCTCCAGCTGCGGCTACAACCAGCTGACGGGACAGAAGGCCGGCTGTGTTCATGTACTGCATGGATCACTCAGGGGCGTACCGTCCGAGAACTGCAGGGGGCGCCGCACAGGGCAGGTAGGGCTATCTCTGCAGAGTGTAGGAAAGAGAGAGAGTGAGGGTCAGGTAGGAGAGGCAGGGCGTCACGGAAGTGGTGATTGTGGAGACAGGAAGGGAAGGTGATGCTGGCGAAGACCGATTGGGGAGGGAGATCGCGATACGTGTTGGAAGGAATGGATTCAAGTTGTCCGGGAGAGAGAGTGGTCAGCACGATGGAAAAGAGTGAATGTTTCACAGGGACTGTACAATGGTGGGAGTGAAATCCCATAATATCCTGCGTGTCGGAAAGCCCTCGAAATCCATAACGAGCATAAGCCTTTTCACCGATTCATAAAGCCGCACCCTTCCTCATCCCCGTCTCTCTCTGTCAGCCCCTAGGCACCCTGTCTCTAACCCCGACTCTTGGTCTGCCGTTTCTCTCTCACTAAAACGTAGTTTCGCCCCACCCCTACCAGGCTCGCTCATAATCTCTCCTCCCAGTCTCTCTACCGCTACTCGCTCTCCAGCCCTGGCATCTCTCCCAGTCTCTTGCTTCCGCCAGTGTCCCTCTCTCCTCCCTCTCGCCACTATCCTGATCGCCACTGTTTGCCCCTGAAAGAACATCCTCCTATCTCACTCGCATCCCACTTTCTCTACGTTGTTTTCCCTCGACTCTCTCTTCCTCCTTCACCTTTCTCGCCCGTCTCTCTCTCTCTCTCTCTCTCTCTCTCTCTCTCTCTCTCTCTCTCTCTCTCTCTCTCTCTCTCTCTCTCTCTCTCTCTCTCTCTCTCTCTCTCTCTCTCTCTCTCTCTCTCTCTCTCTCTCTCTCTCTCTCTCTCATATCCCCTGTCTCTGACCATGCCTGCGTCTCTCTCTTACTCAGAATCTCTTTGCACCGTGTCTCTATCGTTCAACCCTTTCTCCGTCTCTCTCTCTGCCGTATATTTTCCTCGATTATCGACCGAGATTTTGTCCCTGTCTCTCTTCCCTTCCCTTTTGCCCTCCGTCACTCTCTTCCCCGTCTCTCTCTTCTCTCCTCTCCGTCCCCGTTTCTCTTCCTTCCATCTTTCTCCCGTCTGTCTCTATGATCTGGCAGTCTCTCACTTCTGCCCCGGTTGCTCCGCCACCCCCAGTTTTTCTCTTACCCTCCGTTTTCTCTCACCCCACAGTCTCTCTCTCTCTCCCCCCCCCCCCAACAAGGCTCTGTTTCACTCCCAGTCTATCCCTTCCTGCCAGTTGCTGGTGCCGGTGTGGGTCAAGTTGTCGGCGCGAGTGGTCGCAGCCGCTTCTTCGGGGTCAGCAAGAGCTGCCGAAGTTGTACTTAACCGTAGGTTTAATGGTGACAAAGTCCTGCTGTACGTTAAGAGCTCCAAGTGTTGTAGGTGTGCACCACCAGCGAGTTGCTCGCAGTCGGAGATACTGAAGGAGCTGCGCAAACTGCTGCCTGACTCGATGGAGGCTCACAGTTAAACAGCAAGTCGCCGTCACGGCCTATTTCCTTGTGATCGCAAGACCGCTTTGGACGTTGTCAATCGGGTACGCTGCAAGCTTGATTCGTTGATTTATTGGGTGCGGTCAGCGGGCGGATGGAGGGGGACGAATCTTCGGTCGTAGCGAGGGCTAAACCTGAACCGATACTCTATGCAGCCACCCAGAGTGAGGGTTCGTAGACTCCGCGCTTCACCGGGGGCTGTGTGGCACGGAGTCCAGACAGAGCCGGAGCTACTTTCTCAGGGTTTCACTCGGCAGGAGACAATCTGTTTTGTTATATCGGCAGTCAATGGACTCGGCCTAAAGCTGCGGGTCCGGTTGCTTTTTAGCCGCCGGGTATGAGGCGCACGACCTTCATACCCGACGTAGGGCAACTGCGGGGACTGAAGATTTAAAACGGACTGAGGAGTCTGGACTGTATACATATACACCGTACTTTGTATATGGGAGGACTGGGCTTCAAAGCCACCGATTCGCCTGGTGGGAGTCGGTAGAGGGATCTTCCAGTGGCCACCAATTTTAATTCCAGTTCCCATTCCCATTCCGATATGTCCATCCATAGCTTCCTCCACTGTCGTGATCCGTCCACACTGAGATGGAGGAACAACATCTTATATTCATTTTGGGTAGCCTTAGACTTGTTGGTAGGAACATCGATTTCTTGACCTGTCGGTAATAACCCCAGCCCCTTCACCATTTCCGATCCCCGTTTCCCTCTCTCACCTTATCTCCTTGCCCGCCCATCGCCTCCCTCTGGTGCTGCTCCACCATTTTGCTTTCGTCAGTAGCCATCTGTCTCTTTCAACAATCAATTTCCCAGTTCTGTACGTTACCCCTCCTTCTCCAGGATTCACCTGTCGCCTGGAGCTCCTCTCTCCCCCCCCCCCCCCCACCGTTTAAAACAATTTCTCAGGCTTTTTTTTTTCCTCTCCAGTCCTGCCGAACGTTTCCGGCCCGAAACCTCGACTGTACTGTTTTATTTCCAAAATGCTGCCTGGCCTGCTGAGTTCCTCCAGCATTTTGTGCATGTTAATCTATAATAATTGTCTCGATAGAATGTTACAGGATAAACAAGTAACAACAACTTACTTAATAGATCCGATCCAGACATCCACAACGTTCTGAATTCCCTAAGTGAAAACACAGCAGAGACATGTTGAAAGAGGAAATTGCAAGGCTCTGTTACATGAACAGGGTGCACATTGTCCCAATACTAACATCTACAACTGCTTTCGTACTACAGTTATTAAACAACAGCATTAAACAGTTAGGCCGGTGCGGCAGTATTTAAGTAAATCTCCGGAAAGCTGAAATAATAAACACCACTGCAGTGATCAGGAAGAAATCAGGGAGTAGTCATTGGGTTTTTCTCCATAGAATCTACACAATTATGAACCGAATGTACGCCTTCCATGGTAACTCATTCTAAAGTAACGAATGAGTTGCATTACCGCAGGTTTGGTCTTGAATGTCCCCAGACCCTGTCCCGCTCTTTAATTGCCGAAGGTGGTCCGGCGGTGACGAGAGCGGGAATTTTGTGAATTTTTTTTAAAAAAATGGAAAATTAGGATGAGTTTTGCTAGAAGGTGGATGTCTCGAGCTGCAGGTGTTACCTGCCCGACTTCCCTCCCGTGAGCTTCACCATCTTCATTCCCAATATCCTTTGATTCCGACAGGTTTACAACGACACGAGAGGTACTGCAGATGATGGAAATCTTGTGCGATACCCAATATGTGCTGGGGTAGCCCATCAAGTCAGACAGCATCTACGGATGCGAATATGCAGTCGGCGGTCAGGCCGAGACCCTTCATCAAGACTGGAAGAGAAGAGGGAAAAGCTGGAAAAGGAAGATTTACACTCTCTCTCTCTCTCTCTCTCTCTCTCTCTCTCTCTCTCTCTCTCTCTCTCTCTCTCTCTCTCTCTCTCTCTCTCTCTCTCTCTCTCTCTCTCTCTCTCTCTCTCTCTCTCTCTCTCTCTCTCTCTCTCTCTCTCCACGTTGACAAACACGGTACGGCGGAACAGGCTCAGGAAGTCTAGCTGCAATGTCAATAAAAAGTATTCACCACCTTGGAAGTTTTAATGTTTTATTGTTTTACAACAGTGAATCTCAGTGGATTTAATTTGGCTTCTTTGACACTGATCGACAAAGAAAAGACTCCGTGTCAAAGTAAAAACAGATCTCTACAAAGTGATCTACATTAATTACAAATATAAAACAAAATAATTGTTTGCATGCGGATTTACCCCCTTTAATTATATATATATATATATATGTGTGTGTGTGTGTATATATATATATATATATATATATATATATATATACATTTGCCAGAGAGTATTAAATCTGTGGAATTCTCTTCCACAGACTGCGGACGAGCCCAAGTCCGGAAGCTGATCGTTACCTGATCGGTCAGGGGATCACCGGATAAGGCGAGAGGTCAGATGTATGGTGCTGATTGGGATCCAGGATCAGCCATAATGGACTGGCGGAGCAGACTCGATGGGCTTAATGGGCTAATTCTGCTCCTATGTCTTCAGGGCTTATGGCGCAGCCAAGGAGTCACATAAGTAGTTCAATAGAGACCAAAGTGTGCAGTCGAGGTGTTTCAATCGATGTTAGTAAAAATGCATTTGCTTTCAGAAGGTCCAACCGCTGGTGAGTCGGTATCCTGGCAAAAACTACACCATGAAGACAAAATGACACCCCAATCAATTCCACGGAAAGGTTTTAGAAAGGCACAAGTCAGAAGATGGATACAAGAAAATTACTTGCCGAGTCACTGAATATCACTTGGGGAACAGTTGTTAATGATCAAGGAATGGACAGAATATTGCACAGCTGTAAATCAGTCTAGAGCACGCCGTCCTCACAAACTGCAAGAAGACGACAAGTCAGGGAGTCCACGCTAGAAACCTATGGCAACTCTGGAGGAATCACAAGCTTCAGTGGCTGAGATGGGGGAAGACTGTTCTTTCAATAACTATCGCCCAGGTGACATCTTTGTGGCAAAGAAAAGTCACTGTGAAAAAGAAAACTCACATGATATCTTGGCTAGAGTATGGGAGAAGGCATGTAGGAGTCTCTGGAGTCAACTGGAAGAAGGTTCTGAAGTCTGATGAAACACAAATTGAGCTTTTGGCCATCAGACTAAACGTTACGGCTTGTGTCCATATCAAAGGTAATGTATCGGAAGGCCGCAAGACAGCTAATGTTCTGTAGTTCTATAAGGGAAGCAGAGATAAGCCAGGTAACTACTGAACAGAGCTTTTGAATAGTGGAGAGTCAGCTAATAGATGGGATTCAGCTGTCCCGGATTTACCTGCAGAGACAAGTAGTGTCGCTGACAGAGGGGTCAGATTGACAGTATGGGCATGAAAGTGACATCAGGAATGCAGTCTCTGGAAGTTTGGGAATGAGCGATTAATGTGTAGAAAAGTTTCTAATTTAGGAGAAAATTCAGAAGTAAGAGACGCATATGGATTTAAGATTTATGTTATTCTATAATAACTGTCTCGATAGAATGTTACAGGATAAACAAGTAACAACAACTTACTTAATAGATCCGATCCAGACATCCACAACGTTCTGAATTCCGTAAGTGAAAACACAGCAGAGACATGTTGAAAGAGGAAATTGCAAGGCTATGTTACATAAGCAGCGTGCACATTGTCCCAATACTAACATCTACAACTGCTTTCGTACTACAGTTATTAAACAACAGCAATAAACAGTTAGGCCGATATGCCATTATTTAAGTAAATCTCCGGAAAGCTGAAATAATAAACACCACTGCAGTGATCAGGAAGAAATCAGGGAGTAGTCATTGGGTTTTTCTCCACTGAAATCTACACAATTATGAACCGAATGTACACGTTCCATGGTATTAAACATTTCTCCATAATAGGTCTATCTCATGCGAAGGATAAGTTTCACATTTACAGTAAGTTCGTGCAGACTGTTTCGTTTTTCCGTTTTCATTTCATTCCTATGCAAAAGCCTAAAGTAACGAATGAGTTTCATTACCGCCGGTTTGGGCTTGAATGTGCCCAGATCCTGACCCGCTCTTTAGTTGCCGAGAGTAGTACGGCGGTGACGAGAGCGGGAATACAGTGAAAAAATAAAAATGTGAATCAGGATGAGTTTAATAGTTGTTAGGAGGTGGATATCTCGAGCTGCGGATGCCACCTACCCGACTCCCCTCCCGTGGAGCTACACCACCCTCATTCCCAATATCCTCTGATCCCGAGAGGTTTACAACGACACGAGAGGTACTGCAGATGATGGAAATCTTGTGCGATACACACAATGTGCTGGGGGAGCCCATCAAGTCAGACAGCATTTACGGATGGGAATATGCAGTCGGCGGTCAGGCCGAGACCCTTCATCAGGACTGGAAGAGAAGAGGGAAGGACTGGAAAAGGAAGATTTACACACTCGCTCTCTCTCTCTCCACATTGACAAATACGGTACGGTGCAACTTGCTCAGACAGTCTAGCTGCAGTGCCTATAAAAAGTATTCGCCCCCTTGGAAGTTTTAATGTTTTATTGTTGTACATCAGTGAACCTCAATGGATTTAATTTGGCTTCTTCGACACTGATCGACATAATAAACAAGACTCCTTCGTGGCAAAGTAAAAACAGATCCCTACAAAGTGATCTGTATTAATTACAAGTATAAAACAAAATAATTGATTGCATACGGATTTACCCCCTTTAATTAGACACACCTAAGCATCACTACTGTGGAGATTTTTTTTTAGCCAGAAAGTATTAAATCTGCGGAATTCTCTTCCACAGACTGCGGACGAGGGTAAGTCCGTACGCATGTTTAAACCGGAAGTTGATAGTTTCCTGATCGGTCAGGGGATCACCGGATAAGGTGAGAGGTCAGGTGTATGGGGTTGATTGGGATCCAGCATCAGCCATGATGGACTGGCGGAGCAGACTCGATGGGCTTAATGGCCTAATTTTGCTCCTATGTCTTCAGGTCTTATGGTGCAGCCAAGGAGTCACATAAGTAGTTGAAAGGAGACCAAATGTGTGCAGTCAAGGTGTTTCAATTGATGTTAGTAAAAATACATCGGCTTTTAGAAGGTCCAGTTGCTGGTGAGTCAGTATCCTGGCAAAACCTAGAACCATGAATACAAAAGGGCACTCCAGTCAATTCCAATGAAAGGTTATTGAAAGGCGCAAGTGAGGAGATGGATACAAGAGGATTACTTCCCAAGTCACTGAATATCACTTGGGGAACATTTAAGTCAATGATCAAGAAATGGAAAGAATACGGCACAGCTGTAAATCAGTCTAGAGCATGCTGTCGTCACTAACTGTAATAAGGTGACTAGTGAGAGAGGCCACCCTAGAGACCTATGACAACTTTGGAGGAATTACAAGTTTTAGTGGCTGAGATGGGGGAGACTGCTCATTCAATAACTAATGCCCGGGTGCTTCACCCATCGCATCTTTATGGGAGAGTGGCAAAGAAAATTCACTGTTAAAAAGAAAACTCACATGATAGCTTGGCTAGAGTATGGGAGAAGGCATATAGGAGTCTCTGGAGTCAGGTGGAAGAAGATTCTGAAGTCTGATGAAACACAAATTGAGCTTTAGGTGATCAGACTAAATGTTACGTCTTGGGTCCATATCAACGGTAATGTATCGAAAGGCCGGAAGACAGCTAATGCAGTGACGTTATATAACAGTAGCAGAGATAAGCCAGGAAAATACTGGACAGAGCTTTTAAATAGAGTCAGCTAATAGATGGGATTCAGGTGTCCAGGATTTACCTGCAGAGGGGTCAGATTGACAGTATGGGCAAGAAAGTGACATCAGGAATGCAGTCTCTGCAAGTGTGGGGTATGTACTTTGGAATGAGTGATTAATGTGAAGAAAAGTGTCTGATTTTGGAGAAAATTCAGAAGTAAGAGACGCATATGTATTTAAGATTTCTTGCCCTGGATTCCCCAATGACATCTTGCAGGTTAATTCGGTCGTAATGGATGCAAATGTAATGCTGGCATTATAAATGGTGTAAAGGCCAAGTTATCCTTTTAGCTAAGAAAATAAATTAAAGTATTCTTGACTGCTGAGAATGCTAACGCTTTCTGGGAGAAGGGAGGAAATAAGTTTGAAAGAATACAGAAAAACATTACACGGCTATTGCCGGGACTGAATGTTTTGAATTAAAAGGGAAGATTGTAGATGTTAGCACTTTATTCCCGAGCGGGTAGAAGACCGAGGGGAGATTTGATAGAGGTATACAACATTATGAGGGGTATAGAGACTGTAAATGCAAGCGGGCTTTCTCCACTGATGTTGGGCGAGAATACAACTGGAGATATTGGGTGAAGAGTGAAATGTGAAATGTTTAAGGGAAACATGAGGGGAAACTTCTTCACCCAGAGGTCCGACAGAGTGTAGACCGTGCTGCCAACGCAAATGGTAATTGAGATTCCGATGTCAACGTGTAAGAGATGATTGGAGAAGTACACGGATGAGAGGGATAAGGATGGCCACGGTCCGGGTGAGGTTGATGGGAGCAGGCAGTTTAAATAATTCCTCACTGACCTGACGGGCTGAGGACCCTGTTTCTGTGCAGTGGTTTCCCATGGCTGTCTGACTGTATGTCTAGGTTATAACATTCGTGTCGCACAACACTGACCAATCTAGAAAGTCATTGATACTGTTAGATCCCTCTGCCCTTGCACACACTAAAGCGTGGAGACTGAGTGAAATGGGTGATTATAACATGAGAAGATTGAAGCGCAGGTGTCAGATGTCAAAGGGAGTATCACACTGCTGGAATATACCTTCACCCCTTCAGTAAGGATTAAAGACAGCATTTCCGGGCTGGAGGTGGGTGTGACAGTGGTCCCAGTACAGTGAACAAATCTGTTGCTTCATCGGCCGTAATGGGGATCACTCCTCCCGGTACTATAAAACAAAGGCTTCATTTAATCCGAATCCTAGCCTTGGTCAGAAATTGGAGGTCAGAAATCCTGGAAGTCGTTGGAGTTGTGGAGACGTCATGTATTAATTGTGTTGAATATTAACTCGTGGACGATACGTCACTTTCTGCGTCTCTTTGTCTTGGAATCGAAAGGCATTATTAAATGTTTATTGATTGCAATTTCAGATGTTTGTTAACCATTGAACAAATAAGGACATGACATTTTCTGCGATATTTTGAAAATATGATTACATTGCGGATTTAAAATATAGCACGAGGTTTGGACATAATTGAGTTCAATTGAAAGAGAGAGAAAAAATGGCTTTATGTGAATTGTGTGTTTCTTTTGTTTCTGTTTGGGGGATGATTGAATTAATCTTGTTTTCTTCTCTATACATGTGACAAAAAAAGTTATGTCACCTTGCGAGACGTGATTTCCAGGAATTGATGTGAAATTGAAGGCTACATACCTCCCTGGTCCTATCCATGGGCAAGGTAAATAGAGGGCAATTCCGCAGTATTGCTCTGAAATGCTGACCCACCCAGAGATCTGTCACCTGATAAGTTTCCTTTTGTGATATTAGATGCGGTATGGACTGTTCACTAGTCCACCTGTCTTCATATAGTGTCATGAATCCTTCCTGGACACAACTGAGAAATTATGTCATAATTAGACCTTTTACTCTGGGGAGATGCCAAAGAATATTCTGGAAGTTTCGGTTACCCGTGCCAATAACATGGCCGATGTCAAAATTCCGCTTCCCGATCGGTTCCTCACTGTTCCTGATTGCGTTTTTTTTTTGGTTGATCTGGTGAGCCGCTGTATAGAATACTCTAAATGGAGTGTTCGCGCCCTTCATGTTTCTGTGTCCGTCTCGCAGTCTATGCACAAACGAACGCTTCACGTTGTCCTCCCTTTCTGCAGCTGCGATACTATCTCTAGCTTAACATGGGACTCTCTTTACGCTCTATTGCCTGACCCTGTCCATTTTGAAACATCTAAAACCCGGAAAGTCCTGAAGCCATCCCTGCCCTTGTGACAGTCGAGTGTCTGTGATAAATTAGAACATACTTCAACCAGTGTAACAATCACGCTGGCAGCATTGAACGTTTGTATTGCTACCAACCTGAACTGTACGAAGTCAGCAATCTTCCGCCAATCTTGCAATTTCCGAATGACCAGGCATATGATTGATTGAGTTTACGACATGTTTGCCAAACCTGTTCTTTGTTCATTGCTTTATTTGAAAACTCCGCTAAATTGTCATTAGACACGGGCGTTACCTGCACAGATGGTCATTTAATGTAAACACATACTTCATTCCATTTCTCAGCTCTTCTCTGAATTTCCTCTGTGTCAGTGTATAGATACAAGTATTGGTGCACATGCTGAGAATTTGCAACATGTAGCCATATTGCTGTAGGATGTATACCGGGGAACTCAAATATCTGTTCTCGTAAAAATAGTTTTGCTTCTGCCAATTCAGGGTATGGGCGACAGAGGGCATCCAAAATAATATGAAATTAGCCGATATAGCAAACAGCGAAATCATCGATTTCCTGCGTTTTTCCACCGCTTCATCTTTCTGATTGTCGCTGCTCTGCCGAAGCCTTCTGCGGACTCTATTTGCCAAAACGATATGTCTTACGGTTAACCCGTTAAACACCAGGATTAATCCGATTGGTAGCAATGGTGTTAAAATACTCTCCAGTAAATCGTATCCTCTCCACACGGGTGAAGTGGCGTATTCATATGTACCGGTGCACCGCCACGGCGTGTTGTCAATGGTGACGTAAGGTTCAATGGCAAAGTAAACCGGGGCACTTCTCCCGCAGCTCACTATAACCACGGTCACGATAACCACCGTTGCTGTTCTCTCGGTGCAGTATCGTTCCCGCAGCATTCGGCAACATATTGCGATGAAGCGATCGAAGGTAAAACTGACCGTGAACCAAACAGAACAGTCCGTCGTTACAGTCCGAAATACAAGTGTCAGAGCGCATACAGGAGTGATGAGCAGGGATCTAGAATAAATGTAGATATTGTTGGTCTGTTCCACTAAAGCAACAACGATAACCACCATCAGATCCGCTGTTGCCATTCCAACCAGGTAACGGGTGATGCATTTGGAGAGTCCACATTTTCCCCGAGACAGGATCACAGTCGCCGTTAAGTTCACTGCAAGATATTGGAAAATAATAAAAATATAATCAGAATAAATGTTGATATTGTTGTTCTGTTCCACTAAAGCAACTTCGATAACCACCATAATGTCCGTGATGCATTCAATTGGCGACCTTCCCACAGTTTAGAGCGAGGCATCCGAGTTCCACTACTCACGTACCGGTGAGCAGTCGATCGCTCCTGTAAACAACAGCATTTCCATTATTAGAGGTGAAAAAGCTAAAGGGATTGTTTGTAGCGGTGACAAAGTGGAATCAAAGAGATATCAAACACGGGTTCTCATTTACTGACTTACAGAAGAAAAGACCTAAGTGTCGGAAATAGACTGGAAAGTCATTTAAATAAGCTGCCACGTTGTGATAAGGTCGAAGTGTTTGCACTGATAGAGACCAAGAAAAGCAAGGATTAGTATCACTTCGAAAAGCCGAGCGATGTGAAATTATGAAACATTGTTAATATCGACATCAACGTAATTGACCAAAGGAAAAAAAAAATCCTCGCTCAAAGTAGGGGACATGAAAATAAGACAATCAGATTCCTGAATCCTCCATCCCTGAAATACGTTTCAGCCGATGGTAACATCTGTGCTCAGTAACAGTGCAGATACCGCAGCAGAGTAACGACGGCACCATACATAAAGTGACCAGCTCCGGCATCTTACCGGGGACACCAACCGCTACAAGTGTAGGATAGTAAATGGCCGCGATGTAGTAAATCGTCGAATATCCCATATTCCGTCAGAAGCAGCGTTCAGTTGTACGGAGCGTTTCAGCTGCTCAGATGGACTGGTGATCGGTTTAGCAGACTTTTATTGAGGAGAGAGCAATTCCACTGAGGCAATTAGCGTGGGATTCACGTCAGGGACATTAGTGACAACCAACTGCACAAACAATTACGTTAACCTCATTCCTCCGGTGTAATGAATTTGACTCCTCAAGGGATATTGCAATCTATGTCCAGATACCTTAGAACAAATTATGATGTGTGTTTTGTCACGTTATTTTCCATTTTACCTGGCTTCAGCTATATCTGTGTTGCTTTTAAAGTAGGTATTCATCTTGAAGTCTTTTATTTTGTAACATTTGCCGGAGCACATCCGCTTCTGAAATTGAGGTAAGGAGTTTGTTCTGGCGGGTGAAATGGACAACACTTCTTTATTAAAGGGGAATATTCGTTCATTCTTTTCTTTCGTTCGTTCCAGTCATTCCGCGGGTTTGAGTGTTGGAAATCAGAGTGACTTCTGACATGTGTTACAATAAAATACACTGCACTCATGTTCCTCGAAACAATTTAAAAGATCCAATGCGATATTCCAGAGATCTGTGATCTAAAATGGAACGTGCCCTCCGGAGATTAGCGAGGGCTGTGTACAGTTTGAAGAACAATGTTTTCCAGCGCACACATGGGCCGTTTGGCAGGAACCTGACCTCTTCCAGTGAATGACCTGACCACCCCATACACGTGACGTGCGATGCAGTCTATTTAACTGTAAAGATATTAGCAAACTTGACAATTCCACCACTATTTCTCTATCCATTCTCTGTCTGAAAAAAAGCAGCAAGTAAAATCTGTGAACTCTCCGCAGGTTCACAGGCTGTTCTATTATTTGCGATGTAGTTATATTTGTTTCTCCTGATTTACTGTCAGGTATATTGCCTTGCGAGCGTCACTATGAGTATGTGCAGAATAGCGGATGTGTTCAAGCTCACCTGTCAATCACACTTCCTTCTGCTCCTGCAGTGCACCGCTCCGTGCCGATTGTGGTTCTCGTACGATGAGCGGCCCCGGGCTTATTGGAGAAAGTCTCAACACTCTGTTTCTCCATTGCGGATCTCGTACTGACGTGTGGCCCTCGCTTGACTAGAGAAAATATCACCTCTCCCTTCAAATTCATCCTTTCAAAGTGAATCACTTCGTACCTTTCGGGTTGAACTCCATCTGTAACTTCTCAGCGCTGCTCTGCGTCCTGTCACTGACCTGTTGTAATCTGTGACAACCTTCTATACTGTCCATAATTCCACCAACCTGCACATCATTGAAAACACAATAAACCTCCCTACCACCTCCTCATCCAAATCGTTCATAGAACAGAAAAATCCGTTGGTCTCAGAACAGTTCTCTGCGGACGCCACTGGTCACCGACATCCGGGGTGAAAACGCTCCATCCACAACTATCATCTGCTTCTGTGGGCGTCATTTCTGAATACACCAGACAACTTTCCCTGAATAGTAAACCTTCTGACCTTATGAATGGTCCTACGATGGATAAGCAAAATCTTATTAAAATGCATTTATACCAGATCCACTAACCTCCATTTTATTTGCAGAAGACCACGTAATAAACACGTTCTCCCATCTGTTGCTCTCTCCCATTTTCCCCGCTTTGACTCGGGCGAGTGCAAACATGTGAACTATCCTTCTCCTCAGGGTACAAACCGGAAGTGGTTGCACAACTCAATGAGTGGACAACTGCCCTTCATCCACATTATCGTCGATTGCCGGAAACGTAAATCTAAGAGTATGATCTCTTCTCGGTCCAGAGCATCCCTTTGACAAGATGCTGTCTAGAACTGAGCTACTAGATGACATTGACTATCTCCAGGGGGTTTGAATTGTTTAATATGATACGAGTCCAACTTGTTTGGAACAGTCTGAATTCGATATACTGGTGGACTGGCTCTGTCAGCGATATCACATGTCCCTACAAATCTCGAAGCTGTAAAGGGGCTCGTCTGATGGAAAGACATTATAACCTTCTGTCCGATTTCCAACTCCCGCGGTTCTGTTCGCACCTTGAAATAAGCTTTGCTCTGCTGTTTCTTCCGTCTCCTCTTATGGGCGGTTGATGAAAAATCCAGCCCAAACAAGGATTCCAACCCTTTTATTTTCGCATTGACTTTAAAGTCCCAGTTATCCATTCAGCAATTGCACTGTATTGTGGTCGATAAGGGATACCAACCTGTGTTTTTCCCCAGACAGTTTCATTACATTTTGTATCGCCTGTGCGGTGTATCGGGGACCATGATCCGATCCTAGAATCTTCGGAAATGCACGACGGGTAAAAACTCTCTGCAAACAAAATCCTGGCTGCAACGTCAGCGGTTTTCATTATCTAGTTGGGAAAGCCTCTCTCCACTTGGTGACCGCATCCACTATCTCGGGGATACAGTTCAGTCCTCCAGGGCATGGAGGTGAAGATCCAACAAAACAAACCCTGCAAGTTAACACATGGTCCCCCTATGGGTCGTAACCTGAAACTGCTTTTCTAGCCGATTTATCTGTGTTATCACTGTTCACAAATCAAACAATTCTTACAATAATGTTGTACATCTCCTCGCAGTTTTGGCCACCAACACAGATTCTTCAACTGTTCCATAGTTCTATCTGCTCCTCGATGCCCACAAGTGTCATGGTGACAATACATCATCTGGTTTCCTTCACAATCCCGCTCCTCAAGTTTACCACTATCAAGTATAATCCAAATCCGTGCCTGTATCCATCGATATGATAGATAGATAGATAGATAGATAGATAGATAGATAGATAGATAGATAGATAGATAGATAGATAGATAGATAGATAGATAGATAGATAGATAGATAGATAGATAGATAGATAGATAGATACTTTATTCATCCCCAAGGGATTCAACCTTTTTTCCAATGTCCCATACACTTGTTGTAGCAAAACTAATTACATACAATGCTTAACTCAGTAAAAATATGATATGCATCTAAATCACTATCTCAAAAAGCATTAATAATAGCTTTAAAAAAAGTTCTTAAGTCCAGGCGGTTGAATTGTAAAGCCTAATGGCATTGGGGAGTATTGACCTCTTCATCCTGTCTGAGGAGCATTGCATCGATAGTAACCTGTCGCTGAAACTGCTTCTCTGTCTCTGGATGGTACTATGTAGAGGATGTTCAGGGTTTTCCATAATTGACCGTAGCCTACTCAGCGCCCTTCGCTCAGCTACCGATGTTAAACTCTCCAGTACTTTGCCCACGACAGAGCCCGCCTTCCTTAACAGCTTATTAAGACGTGATATTTCCCATAATCTTCAGAATCCTTTCCTGTGTGTAACTTTGCTAACTCCTGATCATGTTGTTGTGTCATGACTAAGTCTATAAGTGAACAGTATATGTACAGTATGTGTACAGGCTGGTTTTCTGTCATTCCTTCCTCTATATCTGGATTCCATTTCACCACCCAAGTTTATTCCAGTTACGACTAGCTCACCAGCCCTCCTGTTCCTTTTTGGGGATGTCTTTAAGTTAACCTCCACCTTTTTAATCCATCAGTGTTTTCTCTTGCCTTCTCTAATATTTACTTCATCAAGGGAGGTGATGGCAAAGGTTCGCCTTCTATTGGGATATAACCTCTAGATTCCCATAACGGTCAATATTCAGTCAAAGCACATGAGCATCCAGTGAATGGAGGGAGATGGGTCATGTACAATAATCAGAGTTTAGTCTCATTCGGTATCTTGTTCAGCGCAGAAGCAGTGAGTCACAGGGCTTGTTCCTGTTCTCTGCTGTTCCATGATCCCAACATGTCCAGGTGATGTGTTCACATTGTAATATCAGTCTGTTCATCATCTTCTGTCCATTCACCCCCATTCATCTCGTCCTTCTGCACTGACGGGTGTAACATAGGACCCGGTGTCTTGCATCACCGGAACAAGCTCTCCCGCCTTTCATGTCCCTGACGAGCGGAACATTCCCGGCTGTGCAGTGACGTACCAGTGACTGCAATTTCCCAGAGTCCATCAGTCAACCGCCTGCTGCAATGTGAACCTTTGGATAATTCCAGAAGTCAAACTGGAGCTTCCCTCGAATTCCTGCTCCCAAACTCTCAGTGCTGCACCGAACAACGTAGTTACAATTTTCCAAATCAAAATGCATGGCATATTGCAGAGGAGTCCGAAAGTGTCATCAGAAAATCAGAAAGATTCTTATATTGTTTATGAGTGGGATATAACTCGAATAGATTCACGCTTTGGTTCACATTGAGGAATATGTGACAGATTCAGCAAACGCAAGAGTGCTGAGATACACGGTGAAGGCAGCAATTTAGAATTGCTGAGGGAAATATATACATATAAATAATGCTGGTACATGAAACAAGCTGACTTGGTGGGTTTTATTTCGAACAAATTATGAAATTAATTATGCACTTATTTTTATTTAAAATAATTAATATATTTATTTTGTTTATTTTCATTCAACGTTTCAGAAGTTGTGTTGCCGAACCACTGAGGTTTACGGATCAGATGCTGCTAACTTGGCGCTGCGTGGTTTAGCAGCGAATAGCATGCAGAATTATGCCGGGCCGAATGGTCTGTTTGCCATATGACCCTATGACGCTGAATGTGCTGCTCAACACAACCGTCATTATTCATCAGTTCACAGTCCCTCTCACAATTTTAACATAATCCAACTGCAGAAGACTCTTGTTCTAAGAATAGCTCAGTGAATACAGATTCTATTTTAAGAGTATTCACTAGTTTGGTGGAACAGCGGGAAAGAAGGAGAAAAAAAAAACATCGGCTCACACTGAGTCACATATTCACAAGTACGGGACTGAGACAGCACACGTAACGCTGGAGCAGACAGATACAGAACGAAACCGACACTTACACGATAGTGGAGACTGACAGATACAGAATGAAACCCACACTCTCACACTGTAACAGAGACTGACAGATACAGAATGAAATCCACACACTCACACTGTAACAGAGACGGACAGATACAGAATGAAACCACACTCCCACACTGTAACAGAGACTGACAGATACAGAATGAAACCCACACTTTCACACTGTAACAGAGACGGACAGATACAGAATGAAACCCTCACTCCCACACTGTAACAGAGACTGACAGATACAGAATGAAACACACACTTTCACACTGTAGCACAGACTGACAGATACAGAATGAAACCCACACTCTCACACTACAACAGAGACTGACAGATACAGAATGAAACCCACACTCTCACACTGTAACAGAGACTGACAGATACAGAATGAAACCGACACTCTCACACTGTAACAGAGACTGACAGATACAGAATGAAACCGACACTCTCACACTGTAACAGGGACTGACAGATACAGAATGAAACCCACACTCTCACACTGTAACAGAGACTGACAGATACAGAATGAAACCTACACTCTCACACTGTTACAGAGACTGACAGATACAGAATGAAACCCACACTCTCACACTGTAACAGAGACTGACAGATACAGAATGAAACCCACCCCCTCACACTGTAGCAGAGACTTACAGTTACTGAATGAAACCTACTCTCTCAGACTGTAACAGAGACTGGCCTGTACAGAATAAAATTCACACACTCACTGAGAACCAGAGAGTGACAGAACCCCACACTCCCAGTATGTAGCAGGGACTGATATCCACAAAATGTATCCGTCCCCCACTCTCACATTGCACCCGGGACCGGAGGGTACAGAATGAAGCACCCTTTTCACTTGATACCGGCGACTAGCAGGGGAAAATGAAACGCACATTCTCATATTATCCATCTGAATGTCTCCACTTTGTTGATTGTCTCTGCACTGCTGTTGTACTATCTCACTAATTCTGCATCTTATGTGAACTACATAGCAGCCATCTCTTCATTTTCAGCTTGAGACCTATTGAATCATGAATCCTTTGCTCTCTGGCAGCCTGGGCTATTGCTCTCTGCTCTCCCAGTTTACTGTTTGTGTGTCATTCTGCTATGAGTGTTCTTAGTTTCTACAACATGGTCCTGCGGCTGTTTCAATGTCGCTTCTGTTTCTTTTATCTCCTGATCGCCATGCTGACTCAACGCGTTCGGAGTGGGAAGGGAAAGTCATGGGCAGGGAGATCGGCAAAGAATTTCATAGATGCAAGGGCGTTTATTTGCCTGTGTGTTAGGGGTGGGGGGAGAGAGAGGGAGGGTGTCAGCATTTAGGTTTGTGTGTGTGTGAAAGAGGGAACGTTCTGGGTTTATGTTTCTGTGCTTGTGTATATGTGTATGTGAGAGGGATAGTATCTGTGCGTGTGTGAATGTGTGCGCGTGAGACAGAGAGTGAGAGGGAGAGAGAGAGACAGAGAGAGAGACAGACAGAGAGAGAGAGAGAGAGAGTGAGAGAGCTAATAATGGTTTCTAACATGGTTTTATGCGATGGTGTGACTTTATTTGGTGGAGCTGCGTTTATTTCTTCAAGGGCATTGCGGAGGTAATGCCAAGGTCACGGGTATTGTTATGTTAAACCATGACATGAAATTGGAATGGAATCTATACACGGCAGAAGGTATTTTGTTAAATCATGTCGGTATTCACACCAGAGACAAACGTGTTGATGGTTGTGTTCGTAACCCACGGGACACTGAATGACAGCTTTATCAGCCCATTATATTCCTACACCACAGTATTTCAGCATCTAACTGTTCCTCAGGTGGATTAACAGAGGCTTTTCTGTCACTTTACCCTTACAAATCCACAGCACGAGTAAGAAATTTTATACATATAAATTACAAGTACACACACACACACACACACACACACGCGCACACACACAAACACACACACAGACACACACACACACACACACACTCATACACGCACACACACACACACACACACACACACACAAACACACACACACACTTTTTCTTCGGCTGCCCATCAATTTTCTTTTTTTTAATACTTTATTTACAATTTTCAGTTTTACAAAGACAAAACATATTGAAGACTTACAATACAATACAAAGGAAATGCAGCTCCAGGTGGAGCACAGACAAAACAAATCAAAAAGGCTGACAGACAATTTACAAGATTACATACGTATATTTCAAAAAAAAAAGTTGAAGCAATAGTGGTATCACGGAATAAGCCAATCCGGTTAGGCACCATACCCACTCATGAGACTAGACAGGTCAAGGTCACAATGTATGTGAGGTAATATGACACTGAGCCAAGAAAGGTCCCCTTATTCTCTCAAATATTTTTTGTGTATTGGGGTTGTGCAGATGCACAAGTTCAACCTTCCAAATTCACATTTCTTCGCGGTCTCCAAGTTAGACACTACTTTAAGGAAAAGTGCCCACACTTCGACCCTATTTCCACCACACATCCCTTTCTCGAAAACCTCTTGCTCCCTCCAGACTCCAAACAGTTAATATCAAAATTTGTGAATTGCTTTACTCCTCTGGTTTCTGCAGATTTTATTAGGGAAGCCTGGGCTAGGGACTTGAACTCAGAGATATCAGCGGAACTTTGGGAGTAGGCAATGTCCCGGGTACACTGTTGTTCTATTAACGCTGCAGGTTAATCCAGCACAAGGTGATGCATAAATTGCATTATTCATAAACAAAACAGAATCGCATCTTCCCATCTGTGTCTCCTGATTGCGACAAGTGCCGCTCTGCCGAGGGCTCACGAGCACATCTTTTCTGGTTTTGCCCTACTTTATACAACTTTTGCACTGCAATTTTTGAGTGGCTCTCAAAAGCCTCTTGTAGAGACATTCAGCCGAATCACGACCTCGCCATCTTTGGATGCTCTGCACTGACTCTTGAGTTGCCGCACGACATGCGGATTGCTCTGCATCTAGGAATGGTGGTGACTAAGAAACTTATTCTTCTGACCTGGATGTCTACTAATCCACCCACATTTGCACACTGGCTCAAGGAGATGTCCATCGATTTTCGATGTTGACTGAGGCCTTCGCAAGCTTGTATGGGAGACCGGCAGCTGCCCATGCTGCAAGACTCCCCTCTTCACGCCACCGATGTTGTCGAAGGGAAGGACATTAGGACCCATACAGCTTGGCACCGGTGACGTCGCAGAGCAATGTGTTGTTAAGTGCCTTGCTCAAGGACACACACACAGCTAAGATCGAAACAGCGATCTTCAGATCACTAGACCGACTCCTTATCCACACACGCCGCCCACGCACACACACACACACACACAGATACACACTCACACAAATATACACACAGACATACATACACATCTACAGGTAAACACACAGATATACAGACCCAAGCAAACACACACACACACACACACACACACACACACACACACACACACACACACACACACACACACACACACACACACACACACACACACACACACACACACACACACACACACACACACACCAGATGTTGAGAAGATAGTTTAAGAGATGGAGGGATGGAGGGATCCGTGGACAGCTCTGAGCTTCAAGATATCGAGAATATATATTGTACTGGGAACCTGATAAAAATGACTTCAATATCGATGTCGTCCAGGGCTGATGGAGAACTGGACAGAGTATCCGTGTACACAGCGGGGATGTTTTATATCTGAAGGCACATAGCGTGACGGGGTGGAGCAGCTGAATTTAAAAAAAAAATGTGGAAGATTTAAACTAAAGTCTGCAGGAGGAGACTGGGAGGAGAGTTCATCTGTCCCTGGATCCAGAGCACACTGAGGGGAAAGCAGATTTATTTGTAGATGAAACAGCGGGCGTGACAGTGAAAAGCGGCAGAAAATGGTGGAACCATAGTGAAAGTTTCTGTTCGGAAAATACGAAAAGTCGTGACCGCTGCCAATACAACTATGAAAAGTTGTAAATAGGGCGGCTCATTGTTCACTTACTGGTCTCATTACACGTTTTGGTCAAATTACACAGAGGGATCTGACTGAGGTAATGCCAATGGCATTGACGTGTTCGTGTTACATACCAACAGTATTTGCACCTGAGACACTGCCGGTGATGTAATTTGTTTGTTCAGTAACAATGATGGGAGGTGGGACCTTGTCACTGGAGATCGATCCCCTGTATAAATCAGAGACTGTTGCAGTACGTCAGCCCAGAGTGTCTTGCCGAGCTGTGGAATTCAGAGCAATAGCGTTCACTGCGTCACTCAAATGGGATATCCAGTAATCTGGCGGATAGAAGAGATTTACTGCCCTGTTATTTCAGCCGTTGGAATTCTCGGTAAGCCGCTGTCACGCCTGCAAACGGCAGGAACTGAGAGTTAATTCCGGTGTTCTGAAGTGTTTCTGTCGCTACTTGTTTCCACAGCCAACTGTCCAGACCCCGCATTTCAGTCATGGGCGGAAGGTGCTGACGATATTAATCCCATTGCTTTCGCAGCAGACAGCGCTCCATATTGGAGCCGAAATGCTGCCTTTGACTGAAATCCTCTCCGCTGGCTCGATATCATGTAATAATTGTGAATCAAAATGTCTGCACAGGAGGACACCGGGCTACACAGCATCCGTGGGAAACAGCCGACCTTCTGTTCTGTCCGTATGAATCGACTGTAAATTGCCTGACTGGGTGATGGAACAACGCGAATGGCTCATTTATGTTAGAAATATGAGCAGAGGGAACCTCCGATGTGGATTTCATTTCATTCCTGTTCGGCTCAGACCAGTGACGTTGGTATATCAGACCCATTCCTTACTGCGGTCAGGAAGCGTTTAACCAGCTGTCATCTGGTCGGTTTGGGAATCCACCCAGATTGAACCCATTTACAAAACTCGCGCTGAGTTCTCTGTCACGCCGATATTGCACACTGTCAGCGGGTTCATATGTTCTGGGTCCAGTATCCACCATTTGAAACAGAAAAATAAAACAAGATCAAGTCTAATAATAATAATTTTGTTCTATTGCCCTGACAGGTCAGTAATTTCTCTGTTTCCCTCCCTCTCTCTTGCAGTTAACCTGGTGGCGATTGTTATCCTGTCCCGAGGAAAGTGCGGTCTCTCCAAATGCATCACTCGCTACCTGCTGGGAATGGCAGCGGCCGATCTCCTGGTCGTTATCTCTGACCCTCTGCTGAACTGGACTGTTCTCATATACTTTCGGTCTTCCTTCCTCTATTGGACTTCCGTTTGTAGGATTGTTATTTGCCTGCTCATAGGAAGCACCGGGGTCTCTGTCTGGCTGACAGTCGCGTTCACCTGTGACAGATTTGTAGCCATTTGTTGTGAAAAGCTGAAAACGAAATATTGCACCGAAAGAACGGCGGCTGTGGTTATCGGAACAGTGAGTGTTCTGGGCTGTTTAGAAAGTGTCCCTTTCTACTTTACATTGGAGCCTTTGATGATAATTGATGGAGTTTTCTATGGCTGTATCACCAAAGAGAGCTTCTATACATCTCCCTCGTGGTCCACACTTCTTATGATTCATCGCATTTTCATTCCTTGTCTCCCGTTTGTTCTGATTTTATTGTTCAATACTCTGACGGTCAGACGAATTTTGTCCGCTATTAAAGTCCGGATGGGGCTCCGGGGCCGCAGTAACGGAAAGAATGACAAGAACCCGGAGATGGAGAACCGAAGGAAATCGGTCGTTTTACTATTCAGTATAACCGGTAGTTTTATATTTCTGTGGTTAACTCTGCTGGTTTTTGATATTTACGTTCTGATTGCAAACATCCCTCGTTACTCGGACACGGATCCGATTTATATCGCAGAATCCACGGCGACGATGCTGCAGATCCTCAGCTCCTGCACCAACACATGTATTTACGCCGTGACTCAGAGCAAGTTCAGAGAGGAGCTGAAAAACGCGGTGAAATACCCGCTGAAACTGTTAAATAAATTCCTTAAATCATAGAGCCACTTGTTGGTTTCTGCCGGAGATTTCAGTCAAACACCATGTTTCCTCCATAATCTATCTACTTGCCGATATGTGGAACCAGGATAACAACTGAGCGCTCTGAAATACGCATGCGTTTTGTGATGATATATTTCACTCGCTGTTTACCCCGTACGGGTGAAATGTGTCCTTCATCAAATATGTAATTTGTAGCGGTCACCTCAGCTGTAATTCACCCCGATGGAGGGTCTATAGTCAGATCCTGCCCGTTTGATTTTAATAAACCTCCTTGCATCTGACAGCGTTTTACTCTGGGTTGGTCCAGTTAGGAAGAATCCTCTCCCTTTTCTCCATTCTCTCCGTTGTTTCTGATTCTTCCTTTTCAGTGACGCTCACGGTGTTTTACTCCCAATATCTCTCACGTTGTCCTCGCTCACTCCTTCCCCCACACCGGTGAGGGGAGCGTGATCAGACTGAAACATAGCGGAGCTGTGTGTTGTGTGTGTGTGTGTGTGTGTGTGTGTGTGTGTGTGTGTGTGTGTGTGTGTGTGTGTGTGTGTGTGTGTGTGTGTGTGTGTGCGTGTGTGTGTGGGTGTGTGCGTGTGCGTGTGCGTGCGCGTGCGTGTGTGTGTGTGTGTGTGTTTGTGTGTGTGTGTGTGTGTGTGCGTGCGCGTGCGTGCGTGTGTGTGTGTGTGTGTGTGTGTGTGTGTGTGTGTATGACACACTTCATCAGGGAGATCCCATTTAATAGGATCGGACGTTTCTACCATAATTATATGTATAAGATGATGAGCGGCATTGATCATGTGGATAACCAGAGGCAAAATGGCTAATACGCGGGGTATACTTTTAAGGTGCTTGGAAATAGGAACCGAGGGAATGTCAGAGTTCAGTTTTCACACAGAGAGTGTTGTGTGCGTGGAATACACTGCCGGCGACGGTGATGGAAGCGAATACAATAGCGTCTTAAGAACCTCTTAGACGGGTACATGGAACTTTGAAAAGTAGAGGTCTATGCACTGGGGAAATCCAAGGCAGATTCTAGAGTGGGTTTCATGGTGGGCACAACATTGTGGGCCGAAGGGCCTGTAATGGGCTGTAGGTTTCTATGTTCTATGTTTTTTAATTGTAGGATCGGCGACAGATGTTAGACACCCAGACATGCCTCTTACAACTGCTGGTAATTGTGCAGAGCACTATGCACTGGGTTGTCTGCGATCCCGTGTCGTTCTGATAACTTGCCATCAGTAAACCCTTTACATGCTATCCTGTTAATCGCTCTTAAGTATTGCAAAAAAAAAGTCACTCATTATCACGACCTGGTTTTGGAACTGGTAAACTAAGAGAATTACCGGGACTGCAGGTTGGTACAAGCCCTTCCTGATCGAATAGTGCTTTATGACAGGTTTCATGCTTTACATTGCCTCCAGTGACAAATCATGTAGCCGTATACATGATCTGTCGTGTATATAAAAGCACGAGGAAAGACATTCTTGCCATAGAGGGAGTACAAAGAAGGTTCACCAGATTGATTCCTGGGAAGGCAGGACTTTCATATGAAGAAAGGCTGGATCGACTAGGCTTATACTCACTGGAATTTAGACGATTGGGGGGGATCTTATTGAAACATATAAAATTCTAAAGGGATTGGGCAGGCTAGATGCAGGAAGATTGTTTCCGATGTTGGAGAAGTCCAGAACGAGGGGATCACATATTAAGGATAAAGGGGAAGACTTTTAGGACCGAGATGAGTAAAAACCTGTTCACACAAAGAGTGGTGAATCTGTGGAATTCTCTGCCACAGGAAACAGTTGAGGCCGGTTCATTGGCTATATTTGAGAAAGTTAGATATGGCCATTGTGGCTAAAGGGATCAGGGGGTATGGAGAGAAAGCAGGTACAGGGTTCTGAGTTGGATGATCAGCCATGATCAGACTGAATGGCCGTGCAGGCTCGTCGGGCCGAATGGCCTACTCCTGCACCTATTTTCTATGTTTCTATGTATAGAGTCTTCGTGTGGTGGGGCGGAATGTACAAGTCCCTCGTGATGTGTGTTTATCGCCCACCGAGAGGGAGGTGCCTGCGAAAGCCACGCGTGTACGACATGCTCAGGCAAAGCAGGGGGAGCAAAGATGACAAACTTTGTTTTAACGATGAAGAAGGAAATATTGTGCATCCAGCCTGAGCGGAATGGAGTTGTAGAGCAGCGTTAGTATTAGGCAGAGTTAGACACTGTGTGCGGTTTAACTCCTGTAAAGTCTGAAGCACGGGTCCGAGTAGTTGAGAAGTTGCAGTCTTTTTTGACTATAGTGACATGAGGGGTTGAGTTTGGCAATTCAACTCGTTGATTCTGTTGTTCACTCAAAAACCCTACTGCCACTTTGTCCATTGGACCATAATAGATGTGTCCGGTTAAAGTAAGTGTTTCTGCTCTGTTACGCACAGAAAGGAGCTTCTGGTGATCGCTCGGCTGAGATGTTTCGGTGTATCGGGCGGTGCGATGGAAATGCTTCAGAGGTCGGCATGTCAGGATAAGCTGTCGTTGGTTAACATCTTAGTCCAAGTGTTTTTTTTTTTAATTCTGTGTTTGGCAGCGCAGAGTTGTTCTGCAATTCTATCATGTGTCAGGGAAACGGGAAATGAAGTCAGTTATATTGTCTTCTGATTTTTGCCTGCACCAGGTTCCCTCTCCAAAATCACTCTGCTGACGGATTGCCCCACTCGGGTAGGTTCCCTCTCCAAAATCACTCTGCTGACCGATTGTCCCACACGGGCAGTCGAGCACGGTCCCCTTTAACCACGTCCCCATGGTAACGGAATATCCATCATTATCGTTTCCCCCTCCATTCCTCTGGGAAATTCAAACGCGCTTTGTACTTCAGGCCAAGTGGGTTCCGCACATAAGTTTTCAGAACATCTCAACATTTCCAGGCAAGGAGTTATAAATTTCACAAATTGACGGTATCTGATTGAGTGAGAAATGGCATGCAGAATGATTAAACGCCATCTGCCAAGTATCTGCCCACTCACGCAGCCTATCCAAGTCACCCTGAATTCTCCTAACATCCTCATCACATGTCACACTGCCACCCAGCTTAGTATCATCAGCAAATGTGCTGATGTTATTTTTTATGCCTTCATCCAAATCGTTAACGTAAATGGTAAACAGCTGTGGTCCCAATACCAAGCCATGTGGCACCCCACTAGTCACCACCAGCCATTCCGATAAACACCCATTCACCGCTACCCTTTGCTTTCTTTCTGCCAACCAGTTTTCTATCCATGTCAATGACTTCCCCCCGATGCCCTGAGCTTTGATTTTACCCACCAATCTTCTATGTGGGACCTTATCAAATGCCTTCTGAAAATTCCGCAAAAAAATTAGTTCATCCATCGAGAACAGGAGAGAGAGAGAGAGAGAGAGAGAGAGAGAGAGAGAGAGAGAGAGAGACGGGGGAGAGAGAAAGAGGGAGACAGTGTGGTAAAAAAAAGGGTTCTAAATTGAATTGATTTGGTGTGTGACATTATATGGTGACCCTGCATTTATTTCTATCAGGGCACTGCGCAGGTAATCCGAAATACATAGATATTTTATGTTAAGGCAGGAGATGAAGATATCTGTTTATGGAATTTAATCTATAAATGACAACAAATATCATGCCAGTATTCACACCAGAGTCAAACGCATTGACGGCTTTGCTCGTAACCCACAGAGATTATCAGGCCATTATATTTCTATAGGCAATTGACGTTCAAAGTATTTCAGCATCTAACTGTTCGTCAGGTGGATTCAACAGCGGCTTTTTTTCCGTTATCTTACTGTTTAAAAAACTACAGCACGAGTAGGAAATGTTATCCATATCCTTTATAAGACATATAAGAGGTATATCAGCACACACGCTCGCATATAAATACACGCTCCCACACACACACACACACACATGCACGCACGAACAAACAAATAAACACACACACACACACACACACACACACACACACACACACACACACACACACACACACACACACACACACACACACACACACACAGATACTACAAATGTGGAGAAGATAATTTAAGAGATGGAGAGATCCGTGCACAGCTAAAGACTTCAAGGAATCGAAAATAAATACTACACAGGGGAGGCGAATCAAAATGAAGTAAACATTGATGTCGTCCAGGGCTGATGGAGAACTCGACAGAGTGTCTGTGTGCACAGCGTGGATGCTTTATATCTGGTGGCATATAGTGGGGCGGGCTGGGGTGTTTTTCTTTTTGCCTGAGCGATGACAGCAGTCTCTTAGCATTTCATCAGTGAGCCGCATGTTGCAATGTGAAGCATTGGATTATTCCAAATGTGAAACCTGAGCTTCCCTCACATTCCTACCCACAAACTCTCTCAGTACCACATAGAAAAAGGCTGACTATTTTATCAAGAAAACATGGATGGCTCGATACAGACCAGTCTGAAGCTCACATAAGAAAATCAAAATGAATAGTACATTATTTACGAGTGGGACATCACTGGAACAAACTCACACAGTTGTGCACATTGGGGAACAGATAAAATAATCGACAAAACTTAAGAGATCAGAGATACTCGGTGAAGGAAGCAATTTAGAATTGTTGAGGGACATCTATTGATATACATGCTGCTGGAACATGAAACATTCTGCCTCTGTGGGTTTTATCGCTATCAATTCATGATTTTACTTACGCACTTATATATTAAATTACAACATTTATCTAAAGTGTTTAATTTCATTCACCATTGAAGTAACTGCGTTGCCAAGCCATAGAAAATTACAGATCAGGTGCTGTTCGATTGACAGTATCTGGTTGAGTGAGAAATGGCATGCAGAATGATGCCGGGCCGAATGGTCTCTCTGCCCTATGACTCTATTATCCGGAATGTACTGCTCAATACAACCGCCATTATCCATCAGTGATCTCTCTATCAGAAAATTATAACATGAAACAACTGCAGGAGAGACTTGTTCCAAGAAGAGCTCAGGGAAGACAGCAGCTATTTCAAGAGCAGTTACTAGATTTGAGAAAGTAGGGAAAAAAATACACCCGCTCCCACTTAATCAGTGGTTTCCGAGTACAGGACTGAGAGGACACACTTAATGCTCGATCAGAGACTGACAGATACAAAATGAACCCGACACTCTCACAATGTAGCAGAGGCTGTGAGATACAGAAGTAAATCCACACTGTCACACTATAGCAGAGACTGACAGATACAGAATGAAACCCACACTCTCACACTGTAGCAGAGACTGACAGGTACAGAATGAAACCCACACTCTCACACTGTAGTAGAGACTGACAGGTACAGAATGAAACCCACACTCTCACACTGTAGCAGAGACTGACAGGTACAGAATGAAACCCACACTCTCACACTGTAGTAGAGACTGACAGGTACAGAATGAAACCCACACTCTCACACTGTAGTAGAGACTGACAGATACAGAATGAACTCCACACTCTCATACTGTAACAGAGACTGACAGATACAATGAAACTCACACTCACACACTGTAAGAGAGACTGACAGATACAGAATGAAACCCACACTCACACACTGTAGCAGAGACTGAGAGATACAGAATGAAACCCACACTCTCACACTGTAACAGAGACTGACAGACACAGAATGAAACCCACACTCTCACACTGTAGCAGAGACTGACAGATACAGAATGAACTCCACACTGTCGCACTGTAACAGAGACTGACAGATACAATAAAACTCACACTCACACACTGTAAGAGAGACTGACAGATACAGAATGAAACCCACACTCTCACACTGTAACAGAGACTGACAGACACAGAATGAAACCCACACTCTCACACTGTAGCAGAGACTGACAGATACAGAATGAACTCCACACTGTCACACTGTAACAGAGACTGACAGATACAATAAAACACACACTCACACACTGTAAGAGAGACTGACAGATACAGAATGAAACATTCACTCTCACACTGTAGCAGAGACTGAGAGATACAGAATGAAACCCACACTCTCACACTGTAACAGAGACTGAGCGATACAGAATGAAACCCACACTCTCAACCTGTAGGAGAAACTGGTAGGTACAGAATGAAATGCATCGGCTCACACTGTGTGTGTGTGTGTGTGTGTGTGTGTGTGTGTGTGTGTGTGTGTGTGTGTGTGTGTGTGTGTGTGTGTGTGTGTGTGTGTGTGTGTGTGTGTGTGTGTGTGTGTGAAAGAGAGAGGGTCTGTGTGTGTGTGAGTGTGAGTGCACCTGTGTGTATGTGTGTGAGAAAGAGTGTATCTGTTCATGTGTAGGTTTGTTGATGTGAGAGATTTCATCTGTGTGCAGCTGTGTGTGCATGTGAGAGAGTGTGTCTGTGTGTGTGCGTGGAAGTGTACCTGTGTGTGTGTGTGTATACTTGAGTATGATTGTTTGTGTCTAAGAGTGTCTCTGTGTATTTGTATGTGTGTGTGTGTGTGTGTGTGTGTGTGTGTGTATGTGTGTGTGTGTGTGTGTGTGTGTGTGTGTGACAGTGTGCTGATAATACTTTTTAATATGTCCTTATATGAGTGTCCTGCGAAAGGGACTTCAAAGGAAATGCATTTGTATTTAAAACCATGATCAAATAGGAATGAAATCTTTACACGAGAGAAAGTATTTTATTAAAATATGCCGGTAATGACGCCAAGGAGAAACATGTCGATGGTTGTTCTCGTAACGCACAGGGCAGTGAATGCCAGCCTTATAAGCCCATTATATTCCTACAGCTAAGTGAATGCCACAGTATATCAGAATCTAACTTTTCCTCAGGAGGTTTCAAACTCTACGGCACGCGTAGGGAATTTTATACATATCATTATAAAATATATAAATGGTACACACACACACACCGACTCTCACACACACACACACACACACACACACACACACACACACACGCACACACACACACACACACACACACACACACACACACACACACACACACACACACACACACACACACACACACACACACACACACAGAGATACTACTGATGTGGATAAAATAGTTTGAGAGATTGAGAGGACCGCGAAAATCTCCAAGCTTCAGAGTTTCAGAGATAAACATTATCCAGGGGAAGCTGATCAAAATGAAGTAAACATGGATGTTTTCCAGGGCTGATGGAGAACTGGACAGAGTGTCTGTGTATACAGCAGTTATGCTTTATATTTGGTAGCAGTTTGTGGGAAGGGATGGGGTGGGTATGGTGACTGGTTTGCCAAAGTGGATCTGCTGAACAAAGAAAATGTGAATATCATTACAGTAAAGTCTGCAGGAGGAGACTGGGAGGGGTTTTCATGTGTCCCTGGATCCAGAGCACACTGAGCGGAAACCGGATCTATTTGTAGCCGAAACAACAGAAGTGACAGCGAAAAGTGCCGAAAATACGGGAAACCTCGATTCCGGAATGCTTGTGGAAAAAGAATCACAGTGTAAGTTTCAGGTTGGAAAATGGGGACAGTCGTGACCGCTGACAATACAACTGTGGAATGTTGTAAATGAAGCTGTTCATTGCTCACTTACTGGTCTCATTGCACAATTTGGTTAAATTACACAGAAGGATCTGACTGAGGTAATGTCAATGATATTGACGTGTTCGTGTTCCATCCCCACAGCATTCACACCTGAGACACTGCCGGTGATGTAATTTGTTTGTTCAATAACAATGGTCAGAGGTGGGACCTTGTCACTGGAGATCGATCCCCTGTATAAAACAGAGCCTGTTGCAGTACGTCAGCCCAGAGTGTCTTGCCGAGCTGTGGAATTCAGAGCAATTGCGTTCACTACGTCACTCAAATGGGATATCCAGTAATCTGGCGGATAGAAGAAATTTATTACCCTGTTATTTCAGCCGTTGGAATTCCCGGTAAGCCGCTGTCACACCTGCAAACGGCAGAAACTGAGAATTAATTCCGATGTTCTGAAGTGTTTCTCTCGCTACTTGTTTCCACAGCCACCTGTCCAGTCCCCGCATTTCAGTCATGGGCGGAAGGCGCTGACAATATTAATACCATTGCTTTCGCAGCAGGAAGCGCTCCATATTGGCGCCGAGATGCTGCCTTTGACTGAAATCCTCTTTGCTGGCTCGATATCATGGAATAATTGTGAATCGAAATGTCTGCACAGGAGGACACCGGGCTACACTGCATCCGTGGGAGCCAGACGACCATCTGTTCTGTCCGTATGGATCGTCTGTGAATAGCCTGACTGTGTGATGGAACAACGCGAATGGCTCATTTATGTTAGAAATATGAGCAGAGGGAACCGCCGATGTGGATTTCATTTCATTCCTGTGCGGCTCAGACCAGTGACGTTGGTGTATCATACCCATTCCTTACTGCGGCCAGGAAGCGTTTAACCAGCTGTCATCTGGTCGGTTTGGGAATTCACCCAGATTGAACCAATTTACAAAACTCGCGGAGAGTTCTCTGTCATGCCGATATTGCACAATGTCAGCGGGTTCATATGTTCTGGGTCCAGTTCCCACCATTTGAAGCAGAGAAAAAACACAAGAAGAAGTCTAATAATAATAATGTTGTTCTTGTGCCCTGGCAGGTCAGTAATTTCTTTGTTTCCCTCCCTCTCTCTTGCAGTGAACCTGGTGGCGATTGTTATCCTGTCCCGAGGAAAGTGCGGTCTCTCCAAATGCATCACACGCTACCTGCTGGGAATGGCAGCGGCCGATCTCCTGGTCGTTATCTCTGACCCTCTGCTGAAGTGGACTGCTCTCATGTACTTTTGGACTTCCTTCCTCCATCGAACTCCCGTTTGCAGGGTCTCCCGTTGCCTGCTCATAGGAAGCACCGGGGTCTCTGTCTGGCTGACAGTCGCGTTCACCTGTGACAGATTTGTGGCCATTTGTTGTGAAAAGCTGAAAACAAAATATTGCACCGAAAGAACAGCGGCTGTGGTTATCGGGACAGTGAGTGTTCTGGGCTGTTTAGAAAGTGTCCCTTTCTACTTCACATTGGAGCCTTTGGCGATAATTGATGGAGTTTCCTATGGCTGTGTCACCAAAGAGAGCTACATTACGTCTCCCTCGTGGGTTGTACTTCTTATGATACATCGCATTTTCATGCCATGTCTCCCGTTTGTTCTGATGTTATTGTTCAATGCTCTGACAGTTAGGCGGATTTTGTCCGCCAATAAAGTCCGGATGGGGCTCCGGGGCCGCAGCAACGGAAAGAATGACAAGGACCCGGAGATGGAGAACCGAAGGAAATCGGTGGTTTTACTATTCAGTATAACCGGTAGTTTTATATTTCTGTGGATAACACGGGTAGTATTTGATATCTACGTACTGATTGTAAATATCCCTCGTTACTCGGTCGCGGATCCGATTTATATCGCAGACTCCACGGCGACGATGCTGCAGATCCTCAGCTCCTGCACCAACACATGTATTTACGCCGTGACTCAGAGCAAGTTCAGAGAGGAGCTGAAGAACGCGGTGAAATACCCGCTGAAACTGTTACCCAAATTCCTTAAATCATAGAGCGACTCGTTGGTTTCTGCCGGAGATATCAATCAAACACCATGTTTCCTCCATACTCTATCCACGTGCCGATATGTGGAACCACGGGTAACAACTGAGCGCTCTGAAATACGCATGCGTTTTGTGATGATATATTTCACTCGCTGTTTACCCCTTACGGGTGAAATGTGTCCTTCATCAAATATGTAATATGTAGCGGTCACCTCAGCTGTAATTCACCCCGATGGAGGGTCTATAGTCAGGTACCGCCCGCTTTATTTTAATAATCTCCATTACATCTGACAGCGTTTTACTCTGGGTTGGTCCAGTTAGGAAGCATCCTCTCCCTTTTCTCCATTCTCTCCGTTGTTTCTGATTCTTCCTTTTCAGTGACGCTCACGGTGTTTTATCCCAATATCTCTCACGTTGTCCTGGCTCACTCCTTCCCCCACGCCGGTGAGGGCAACGTGATCAGACTGCTCCGCTTTGTCCTTTCGTTTCTACCTCTTTATCTCCGTTCACATCCTGAGGTCCCGTGAAATTCTGTTTCCTCTGTTCCCTGTTTCTCTCTGTCCACACGTCCGATCCCATTCGGAATAAAATTTAATCTCATTGCAGACGAGTGATTTTCACCGCGAGGGAGACATCATCGGGCTGAAACATACCGTGTGTTTTTTTTTCCTCTTTATTCAACTCCATCTCCATCTCCGACCTGCTCCCTCGTTGTCCTCGCATCTCTCCGGCTTTATCTCTGTTTACATGCCAGGACCCCGTGACGGTTTGTTTGTTTCCCTCTGTTTCCCTCTGTTCTCAGTTTCTCCCTGACCACGACTTCCGTCCGGTCGCGTAAAGTAAATCTCATAGCAGGAACATATATTTATATTGATAATAAATGCACGCTGAAATTTAATGAACTTTCAAAACAACAGGAGAAAATTATTTCTTTTTTATCTCTCTCTCGAACTAACTGAGCTCTACCTGGAAGGTTTTATCGCCGTATGAAAAATAAAAGAATGATACTGGAAATACAAATTAAAATTACTTTAAAAGATGTTTTACCACTATCTGAAGGAACACTAGTCAATCTGTTGCATTTCCAGTTCCGTCTCACTGATGTCTGTCCTGCTACCGATCAGCGTTATACAGCACTGGTGATTCTCCTCTCCCGGAGTTGACGGAAGTAAGAGTCGACACAACAGATATCTTTTCCAGCGCACAATAGATTTATGCACCTCGTGCCAGACAACGGACAATAGACAGTATGTGCCGGAGTAGGCCATTTGGCCCTTCTAGCCAGCACTGCCATTCACTGTGATCATGGCTGATCATACACAATCAGTACCCCGTTCCTGCCTTCTCCCCATATCCCTTGACCCCGCTATCTATAAGAGCTCTATCTGACCCTCTCTTGAAAGCATCCAGAGTCTTGGCCTCCGCTGCGTTCTGGGGCAGAGCATTCCACATATCCACACATACCTGGGTGAAAAACTTTTTCCGCATCACTGTTCTAAATGGCCTACCCCAAATTCATAAACTGTGGCCTCGAGTTCTGGACTCACCCATCAGCGGGAGCATGCTTCCTGCCTCCAGCGTGACCAATCCCTTAATAATCTTATATGTTTCAATCCGATCCCCTCTCATCCTTCTAAATTCCAGTGTATACAAGCACAGTCGCTCCAATCTTTCAACACATGACAGTCACGCCATTCCGGGAATTAACCTTGTGAACCTACGCTGCACTCCCTCAATAGCAAGAATGTCCTTCCTCACGTTTGGACAGCAAAACTGCACACAATACTCCTGGTGGGGTCTCAGAGGGGCCCTGTACAACTGCAGAAGGAGCTCTTTACTCCTATACTCAATTCCTCTTGTTATAAAGGCCAGCATGCCATTAGCTTTCTTCACTGCCTGCTGTACCTGCATGCTTGCTTTCATTGATCGATGTACAAGAACACCTAGATCTCGTTGTACTTCCTCTTTTCCTAACTTGACTCCATTTAGATAGTAATCTACCTTCCGGTTCTTGTCAGGTATTACAAACTCAACGCTTTATCATAAATAATGTTTCTAGTGATAATTAAGGATTTTGTCCCATCTCCGGCCACCGTGAACACCAGAGCAGCGTGAATCCCAAGCGACGTCATTCTAGTCTTGGCCAATTTAACTCCCAATCAGACTGAGTGGCTTAAAGACTACAACATAAATGCCTGGCAAGATTAAATGACAAGACCATCGCATTCCGGAGTTGGTAATAAACTGAGGATAATTTTTCCTCGTGTCTCAGCGCAGGTTGTCCCAGTCTAATCGCAAACTGGAGAACATCTGCAGACGCTGGAAATCAAAGTAATACCCACACAATCCTAAGGAGCTCAGCAAGCCGGGCAGAATCTATGCAAAAGAGTAAACAGTCAATGTTCCGGGCCGACACACTTCATCAGGGAGATCCCATTTAATAGGATCGGACGTTTTTACCATAATTATATGTATAAGGGGATGAGCGGCATTGATCGTGTCGATAATCCGTGGCTTTTTTTTCCCCAGGGACAAAATGACTAATACGCGGGGTATACTTTTAAGGTGCTTGGGAATAGGTACCGAGGGAATGTCAGAGTTCAGTTTTCACACAGAGAGTGTTGGGTGCGTGGAATACACTGCCGGCGACGGTGATGGAAGCGAATACAATAGGGTGTTTCAGAGCCTCTCGGACAGGTACATGGGACTTTGAAAAGTAGAGGTCTGTGCACCAGGGAAATCCAAGGCAGTTTCTAGAGTGGGTTTCATGGTGGGCACAACATTGTGGGCCGAAGGGCCTGTAATGGACTGTAGGTTTCTATGTTCTATGTCTTTTAATTGTAGTGTCGGAGACAGGTGTTAGACACCCAGGCATGCCTCTTACAACTGCTGGTAATTGTGCAGAGCACTATGCACTGGGTTGTCTGCGGCCCCGTGTCGTTCTGATAAATTGCCATCAGTAAACCGTTGGCATGCTATCTTGCTAATCGGCCTTGAGTATTGCAAAAAAAAGTCACTCATTATAACGACCTGGTTTCGGAACTGGTAAAACAAGAGAATTACAGGGACTGCAGGTTGGTACAAACCCTTTCTGATCGAAAAGCGCTTTTATGACAGGGTTTCCTGCCTTCCAGTGCCTCGACTGGCAAATCGTATTGCCGTTTAGAGGGTAGAATAGCATTGGTCTTCGTATGGTAGGGCGGAAAGTACAAGTCTCTCGTGATTTTTGTTTATCGCCCACAGGGAGGGAGGTAAATCTGCGAAAGCAACACGTGCACGACGTGCTCAGGCAAAGCAGGAGGAGCAAACAGGTCAAACTTTCTTTAAAAGATGAAGAAGGAAATATTATACACCCAGCCTGAGCGGAATGAAGTTCTCGAGTAGCGTTAGCATTAGGCGGAGTTATACACTGTGTGCGGTTTAACTCCCATGAATTTTGAAGCGCGGGTCCGAGTAGTTCAGGAGTTGCAGGGGGTTTGATGGCTCTGGTGACATGAGGGGTTACGTTTGGCAGTTTAAATCGCTCATTCTGATGTTCACTCAAAAACCCTTCTGCCACTTTGTCCTTTGGACCATAATAGATGTGTTCAGTTACAGAAAGAGTTTCTGCTCTGTTACTCACGGAAAGGTGATTGCTCGGCTGAGATGTTTCAGTGTATCAGGCGGTGCAGTGTAAATGCATCAGAGTTTGGCATGTCAGGATAAGCTGTCGTTGGTTAACATCTTAGTCCAAATGTATTTTCAATTCTCTGTATGGCAGAGCAGAGCTTCTCTGCAAGTCTACTCTACCATGTGTCAGGGAAAAGGGAAATGAAATCAGTTATATTGTCTCCTGATTTTTGCCTGCACCTGGTTCCCTCTCCAAAATCACTCTGCTTACGCTGCCCCACACGGGCAGTCGAACACGGTCCCCTTTAACCACGTCTCCATGGTAACGGAATATCCACCATTATCGTTTCCCCCTCTATTCCCCTGGGGAATTCAAACGCGCTTTGTACTTCAGGCCAAGTGGGTTCCACACATCAACTTTCAGAACATCTGAACATTTCCAGGCACGGAGTTATAAATTTCACAATTTTGTCACATAGACCGAACTTCATACAGGGTCTACAGCCCAGTTACCGCGGTGGTGCCAAACATAATCTTTTAGACATGATGTAACAGGATCGAGTTCTGAATTCGCTTCTTTTTATTTCTCCCCGTTTCCTGTTCTAATACGCAAATTAGTCATGTCCATTTTTTAAGACACATCGACGGTTCAGAAGCGGCCCTAAAAATGGGCTCATCTTTCCTTGCATAGTTCTTTGTCTTGCCGTTTGTCCCCCTCCTGCCCCTCTGCTTCGGTTGCCTGAAAGTTATCAGGCGGGGTCGGGGTGTTTGATTCTGTCGTGTAGCTTCTGCTGACATGAAAACCTTTCCCAGACCTGATTCCGGCCTGGGCACAGGCTGTCTAGGTGAGGATAGAGACTTTGAGATTCCTCACCTTTCTTTTGTTTGGACGTGGTTTGGACAGTCAGTCTATTTTTTTTTGTTGTTGTTGTTGTTTCGTAGGTCGGTGTCGCTCAGCTGCCTCCAGCACTTATTCAACTCAAGTCGACTTTACTGTCATTTAACAACACACATGCTCACCGACAAACACGACAATGTTTCTCCGACCCAGAGTGTAAAGTACAGCACACACACACACACAACACACACAACATACAACCACGTATGACAGAAAGGACAGCATCCACCGATGAGCTGCGCACAAATAAACAAAGTTGCATAAATCAAAACACGTTATTATATAATCATAATCCCACGTAGGGTCTCCGTCTCCGCTACCAGTTTCTTGTTTAAAATATTTATTTATTTTTTATCTCAAAAGGCCCCGATAGTGCCACCGCCCTTGTGTCCAACCGCACACGCTACTTGTAAAAGGAATCACATACCTACAATACAAACACGAGGAAATCTGCAGATGCTGGAAATTCAAGCAACACACACAAAATACTTTTGGAACACAGCTTCTCCTGTCATTGGCCAGGGTCATGGCGAACTCGTTCTTGTCTTTGCTGCCCTCAGTTTATCTATCGTTCGACCGTTATGTCGGAATCCTGCTCGACTACGCCAATTTGCCAAAAATTATTTCAAAATGAAATTCATTACCAGACTTCAATTGGCGAATCTTTCATGTCGTGGAGAATCCGCGTCTGTGGAACTTTGAGGTACAATTGGAAAGCTTGTCTTTATAGCTAGTAGCAAAAAGCGCGCCAGACCTTCCCAGAACAGTGGAATTAGTTCATAATGTTCTTCTCGCGATTTGTGGCTCATCCGATTACACTCATCGCACTTGTGTAGCTCTGTTATCATTCTAAGGAGTAGCAGTGCCAAGCACGATATTCACCTGGAAAGTCTACAATATCACTGAGTTACAGCAACATACAGCCCTGTAAAACTTATATTCGGAATTTTCATCCACGTGCAGGGAGGTTGGAGGTCAGACAGTGAGGGAGAGTGATGGTGGCGAAGAAGGCTTGGAGGGAGGGAGATTGTGGATGCGAGTTGGAAGGAGAGGGGTCGAGGGAATGAGTCACCGAGACGGGAAGGATTGTATGTTTTGGCAGCCCTTTACAGTGGGGGGAACAGTAATCCCAAAATGCAATGCGTGAAGGAAAGCCCTCTAGCTCCTCACTGTACATTTTTTTCCGGGATTTTGACACACTTCCCCACACACACTCTTCCCAGGCACCCCGGCTACGGAGTCCTTTCTCTGCCCCGTTTCTCTGCCTGTCTCATTCTCGGACTAGTCTATTTCGGTACACCCCGTCTCTCTCTTCCCCAGGCTCTATTTCCCATCCGCCGCACACTGTGTCCTCTCTTCACAGTGTCTCTTTCCCAACTCACCGTCTCGATACCGTTCCTGTCTCTCTCCTCCATCCACCGGTGTCTCCTCAATCCTATCCTCGGCTCCTCCCCCACTCAGATCTCTCCTACTCATCCGAAATCTCTCTCATAACCCTGGCCTCACCAGAAGCTCCTTTCCGTGACTGACAGAGCAGAAACTCTTCCTTAACCGGACGGAACTATTATGGTCCAGAGGACAAATTGGCGGAAGGGTTTTTTTTTGAGTGAACAACAGAATGAGCGATTTAAATTGGCAAACCTAAACCCTCATGTCACTATCGTCATCAAACTCCCCGCAACGCCCTGAACAACAGGGACCCGTGCTTCAGACTTAATTCGGACCCAGTGTATAACTCCGTCTAATACTAATGCTACCCGATAGCATCATTCGGCTCAGGCCGGTTGTGCAATATTTGCTTCTTCATCGTTAAAAGCAAGTTTGATCTGTTCTCCCCCTCCCCCCCCCCCCCACCCCGGATTTGCCGGAACATATTGCATCCTTCTTGCTTTGGCAGGTGCCTCCCTCACTGTGGGCGACACACAGAAAAATCAGGTGGAACCTATACATTCCGCCCCACCACACGGTGTATTTGAAGACCAATGCTATTCTACCGTCAATGCGGCAATATCATTTGACACCGCAGACGGTGAGTAGATATGAAACCTGTCATAAAAGCACCTTTGGATCAAGAAGTGCTGCTACCAACCTGCAGTCCCCGCATTCCTCCTGCTTCACTAATTCCGAAACCTGGTCGTGATAATGAGTGATTTATTTTTTGCAATGCTAAAAGGTCTATTAACAAGGTAGTTGTACCTCATCCTCCTGTCGTACCCAATACTGATGTCATTCTCTGCATATTCCAGCCTCATCTCAATATCTTTTTCTGTCACACTCCCTGTTCAGCCTTTTTCTCCATCCCATTACACAAGGACAGTCAGTATTTGTTTGCTTTCACTGACAGTGGTGGACAGTGAACTCGGACCAGGTTGCATCATGGGTAAACTGAGAGACCCTCGGTTTATGCCGCAGCAGTCACACGGGATTTTAGCGCCGTCCGGTTGCCAGGGGTAGGTAGAATTTTGCAGGGTGCTGAATATCTGCTTATTCTCTTTCCCTCCCCGTTTAATTGCTTTGTTGAAAAACCTGGCTGAAAATGGACACAAGGTATCCTTCAATATCTGCAGCTTTGCCAGACCACTGTACAGTATTTGGGACACATGCTTACTCAAGGAACTGACCAACTTGCCAAAGAACGAATTGCAGCTTTTATTATTGCACCACGTCCCCGCAGCCGGACTGAAATGTTTCCCGTTTTGGGAATGGTCGATTATTGTAGACATTGGATTCCTGAATATCAAATGATGGAGCCTCCTCTTCGTGAAGCCTCATTACCGATCATATCTGTCGAAATACAATGGACTCAGGGAATGAACACAGCCTTTAATGCTCTGAACACCCCTATTTCAACGGCCCCTCTTTTGGGTATATCTGACTATCCAGTTCCTTTCCAATTATTGGTGAATGAACAGCAAGTGGCAACTTAACACAACGACATGGGGACCTCAGACGGCCCATTGCATATTCTTTACAATTACGCTCATTTGCCAGAGGCATGCCTCGTTCTCTAAGATTTGTCGCCGACACTGTTATGGTGGAAATGTCCAATCCTATTGTATTGAATCATCCTGATGAAGGGTCTAGATCCGAAACGTCGAGTGTTTTTACTTTTACACCGATGCTGCCTGATCTGCTGAGTTCCTTCAGGATTTTGTGTCCATGACTTTAATTTCCAGCATCTGCAGACTTTCTCTTGTTTGTGATTTGACTTAGACAGCAGTCAACAACAGAAGAACATGTGCTGCATTCACACAACGAAGTCAACCCCAGGTCATTGCCATCTCCGGAATGCAAAGATCTTGTCATTTAATCTCGCCAGGCAGTTATTTGTAGTACCGAAACCACTCAATCTGATTGGGAGTGAAATTGGCCAAAAAGAGTGTAACACGCTGTAAGGTTTCACTGCTGATGTAACGGTTTCTCTGCAGCAGCAATGTTTGGGTTATGGCTAGAGATAACGGGGCTTTGTTTGCCTGGGTTAGTCAGTGAGGAAATGCTGGTCTTTCTTGTGTGTATGGGAGCCAGGTTTTTCGCGGCCGTTCGTTGGGGAGCGATGGAGAGTCGGAAGTCCACTGGTCGGAGTGGAATGAGGAGCGAGGGTCCGAAATTCGGAGTCGCTCGGAGAAGCTGAAAAAATGTGAGTTCCAGCAATTCGCAAAAGACTGTGCCATGAGAATAGTCCCTTATCTTTATTTTGTTTCTTTACTAAACATATAGTTAAATTAAGAATTATAAAAACCAATCGTTTAATCGCATATTGTGTAGTGTTTGATACTTCACGGTGCGGATTTGTAACCGGGCATCATATCCCGCAGCATCCACACAAACGAGTTCTCAGTTTGGTGGAACCAGATGTTGTTTTGTCCCAGAAGAATACGTGGTGGACGAGCCTGAGGGTTACACTGGAATGAAATCCGTTGCGATTCGAATTGTCATTGTGTTCACGGGGTGGCCGGGGATGGGACATAATCCTTACGTGTCTTTGGAAACTTTATTTATGATGAAGTGTTGAGTTACTAATGACTGCCACGTGGCACATCAATCTAATCGGCGCTCGAAAAGTTACCTGTCCTGTCAAGACTTACGTCCGTCAAGCCCCGAGCCAGAATAATCACCGGTGTTGTATAAGCTGATCGTTTGCAGGACAGACATCAGTGAGACGGAACTGGAAATGGAACAGGAAATGGAACAGGGTGAGTAATGCTCCGCCAGAAAGCGGTACAACATCTTTTAAAGTAATTCTGCATCAGAAAATCAATGTATAACGATGAACGGTAAGCACAGATGACTGAAATATTAATGAATATTTGAACCAAACAGTATCTTACAAGCTGAGCGTTTCAAGTAATTTATATTTGAATTCGGATTTCCAGTATCATTGTTTCTTTTCCCCAAAAATCGATTACACTTTCAGATAGAGCTCAGACAGTGAGAGGGGGAGGGAAAGAGAGAGAGAAAGAGAGAGAGAGAGGAGAGGAGAGAGAGAGAGAGAGAGTAGAGAGAGAGAGAGAGAGAGAGAGAGAGAGAGAGAGATGAGAGAGAGATGAGAGAGAGAGAGAGAGAGATCAAACAACATTTTTGTAGCTTTGGAAGTTCTCTAAAATTTTAAGTACAGTGAGGTTGACTTTATTCAGTAGGAGAACGGGCGTGTATTCAGGAAGAAAGAGAGAAAATGGAAGGAAACAGATGGTCACGGGGCCACGGGATGTGAACAGAGGTAAAGCCGGAAATGTGGCAGCGACAAAGAGAGAGCAGTCCGGAGATGGAGACTGAGTTGAAAAAGAAAACAAAACACATCTAACACTCTCTGTTCCAGTCCGATCATGTTTTCCTCATGGTGAATCTTCTCAATCTAAACCGGTGTAGAGGCGTTAGAGAAGAATTAACCATGGAAGTTTCTGGTGAAATCGAGGGCATCCTCAGAGAGATTGGGTTGTAAACACCGTGAGCGTCACTGACAGGAAGAATGAGAAACAGCAGAGTGGGCGGAGGAAAGGAACGGAACCATCATGACTGTACTATCCCGGAGTAAAACGCTGTGAGCATCACCAAAACGAAGAATGAGATGTAATGGAGTGAATGAAAGTGAAATGGCCGGGACCTGACTGGAACGTCCCCGACATTTATCGAGTTCGACACCGCGTCCATCTGGGTGAATTACTGCTGAGGAGAGCTTTCCATGTTTGAGAGGAATCTGATAAAGAACAAATTTCATCTGAACGGGGTAGACAGCGAATGAACTATACCACCTGTAAATACATGGGCATTTCAGAGCCCACAGTTGTTAACCGTGGTTCTACATATCAGTGGATTTCGGATGGAGGAACACAACGATTGATTTAATTCCATTGCCGAAACCAACTGGTCGCTCTATGATTTAACGAATTTGGTTTAACAGTTTTAGCGGGTATTTCACCGCGTTCTTCAGCTCCTCTCTGAACTTGCTCTGAGTCACGGCGTAAATACATGTGTTGGTGCAGGAGCTGAGGATCTGCAGCATCGCCGCCGTGGAGTCTGCGATATCAATCGGATATGTGTTCGAATAACGAGCGATGTTTGCAATCAGTACGTAGATATCAAGTATCGGTCGTGTTAACCACAGAAATATAAAACTACCGTTTGTACTGAATAGTAAAACGACCGATTTCCTTCGGTTCTCCATCTCCGGGTCCTTGTCATTCTTTCCGATAGTGCGGCCCCGGAGCCCCATCCGGACTTTATTGGCGGAAAAAATCCGTCTAACTATCAGAGAATTGAACAATAAAATCAGAATAAACGGGAGACCAGGCATGAAAACGCGATGAATTATCTGAAGTGCAGCCCAAGTGGGGGACGTAGAGAAGCTCTCATTGGTCAAACAGCCATAGGAAAATCCATTAATTATCATCGAAGGGTCTATTGTAAAGTGGAAAGGGACACTTTCTAAACAGCCCAGAACACTCACTGTCCCGATAACCACAGCCGCCGTTCTCTCGGTGCAATATTTTGTTTTCAGCTTTTCGGAACAAATTGCCACAAATCTGTCGCAGGTGAACGCGACTGTCAGCCAGACAGAGACCCCGGTGCTTCCTATGAGCAGGCAACGGGAGACCCTGCAAACGGGTGTCATACGGAGGACAGAAAACCTAAGGTATATGTAAACAGTCCACTTTAGCAGAGGGTCAGAGATAACGACCAGGACATCGGCCGCTGCCATTCCCAGCAGGTAACGAGTGATACATTTGGAGAGACCGCACTTTCCTCGGGACAGGATAACAATCGCCACCAGGTTAACTGCAAGAGAGAGGGAGGGAAACAGAGAAATTACTGACTAGTCAGGGAAATCGAGCCGCAGTGTGATAGAATCAGATTAGATCTTGTGTTTATTTTTCTGCCCTCAAAATATGGAAGCCAGACGACTGAGAACGTACTGCGAGTTTAATAAATGGGTCAAATCTGGGTGAACTCCCAAACCGACGTGGGGAGAGCTGCTGAAATGCTTCCTCGGCCGCAGTAAGTGATGGCATTTAAGTATCAGCATCACTGGCTCTGAGCAGCACCGGAATGAATTGAAGTTCATATCTGCAGTTCGGTCTGCTCACATTTCTGATATAATGAGCCATTCACATTGTTCCATCACCTAGTCCCGCAATTCTCAGACAATTCCTAAGGGCAGAATCACAGAAGAACAGCTGGTTCCCACAAATGCAGAAGAGCGCGGTGTCCTCCTGAGCAGACATTTCGATTCACAATTATTCCATGACATCGAGGCAGCGGAGAGGATTTCAATCAAAAAGGCATCATCACTCCAACGTGGAGAGCTTCCTGCTACGAAAGCAATAGGATTAATATTGTCGCCGCCTTCCGCCCATGACTGAAATGCGGGGACTGGGCGGGTGACTGTGGAAACAAGTAGCGAGAGAAACACTTCAGAATATCGGAATTAACTCTCAGTTTCTGCCGTTTGCAGGTGTGACAGCGGCTTACCGGGAATTCCAACGGCTGAAATAACAGGGTAGTAAATCTCTTCTATCCGCCAGATTACTGGATATCCCATTTGATTGACGCAGTGAACGCGATTGCTCCGAATTCCACAGCTCGGCAAGACACTCTGGGCTGACGTACTGCAACAGGCTCTGATTTATACTGGGGATCAATCTCCAGTGACAAGGTCCCACCTCCCACCATTGTTATTGAACAAACAAATTACATCACCGGCAGTGTCTCAGGTGCAAATACTGTTGGCATGTAACACGAACACATTGGTATCATAGGCATTACCTCAGTCAGATCCCTCTGTGTAATTCGACCAAAATACGTAATGAGACTAATAAGAGAGCAATGAGGGACTCTGCTTACAACTTTCCACAGTTGTACTGGCAGCGGTCACAACGGTTCCCATTTTCCAAATTGAAACTTTCACTGTGGTTCTCCTTCCACAGGCATTCCGGAATCGATGTTACCAGCATTTTCTGCAATTTTCACTGTCACGCCTGCTGTTTCATCTACAATTAGATCCGGTTTCCCCTCAGTGTGCTCTGGATCCAGGGACACATGAAAACCCCTCCCAGTCTCATCCTGCAGACTTGCATTTTATTTTTACTCAGCAGCTCCACTTTGTTCGCTCAGACACCAAAACCACCCCACCCCGTCCCACTATGTACCATCAGATATAAAACATACCCGCTGTGTACAGAGACACCCTGTCCAGTTCCCCATCTGACACGAAACCCACCCCAACCCGTCCCACTATGTGCCATCAGATATAAAACATACCCGCTGTGTACAGAGACACCCTGTCCAGTTCTCCATCAGACACCAAACCCACCCCACCCCATCCCACCATGTGTCATCAGATATAAAACATACCCGCTGTGTACAGAGACACCCTGTCCAGTTCTCCATCAGACACCAAACCCACCCCACCCCGTCCCACTATGTGCCATCAGATATAAAACATACCCGCTGTGTACAGAGACACCCTGTCCAGTTCACCATCAGACAACAAACCCACCCCACCCCGTCCCACTATGCCATCAGATATAAAACATACCCGCTGTGTACAGAGACACCCTGTCCAGTTCCCCATCAGACACCAAACCCACCCCACCCCGTCTCACTGTGTGCCATCAGATATAAAACATACCCGCTGTGTACAGAGACACACTGTCCAGTTCCCCATCAGACACCAAACCCACCCCACCCCGTCCCACTATGTGCCATCAGATATAAAACATACCCGCTGTGTACAGAGACACCTTGTCCAGTTCCCCATCAGTCGCCAAACCCACCCCACCCCGTCCCACTATGTGCCATCAAATATAAAACATACCCGCTGTGTACAGAGACACCCTGTCCAGTTCTCCATCAGACACCAAACACTTCCCACCCCGTCCCACAATGCACCATCAGATATAAAACATACCCACTGTGTACAGAGACACCCTGTCCAGTTCCCCATCAGACACGAAACCCACCCCACCCCGTCCCACTATGTGCCATCAAATATAAAACATACCCGCTGTGTACAGAGACACACTGTCCAGTTCCCCATCATACACCAAACCCACCCCACCCCGTCCCACTATGTGCCATCAGATATAAAACATACCCGCTGTGTACAGAGACACCCTGTCCAGTTCCCCATCAGACACGAAACCCACCCCACCCCGTCCCACGATGTGCCATCAGATATTAAAAATACCCGCTGTGTAGAGAGACACCCTGTCCATTTCCACATCAGACAACAAAACCACCCCACCCCGTCCCACTATGTGCCATCAGATATAAAACAACCAGTTGTGTACAGAGGCATTCTGTCCAGTTCTCCATCAGACACCAAACCCACCCCACCCCGTCCCACTATGTGTCATCAGGTATAAAACATACCCGCTGTGTACAGAGACACACTTTCCAGTTCCCCATCAGTCACCAAACCCACCCCATCCCGTCCCACTATGTGCCTTCAGATAAGCCAACACAGATGCCTTGTGCAGGAAGGCACAGAGTCGACTGTACTTCCTTAGAAGGTTGGCGTCATTCAATGTTTGTAGTGAGATGCTGAAGATGTTCTATAGGTCAGTTGTGGAGAGCGCCCTCTTCTTTGTAGTGGCGTGTTGGGGAGGCAGCATTAAGAAGAGGGACGCCTCACGTCTTAAGAAGCTGGTAAGGAAGGCGGGCTCTGTCGTGGGCAAAGAACTGGAGAGTGTAACATCGGTAGCAGAGCGAAGGGCGCTAAGTAGACTACGGTCAATTATGGAAAACCTTGAACATCCTCTACATAGCACCATCCAGAGACAGAGAAGCAGTTTCAGCGACAGGTTGCTATCGATGCAATGCTCCTCAGACAGGATGAAGAGATCAATACTCCCCAATGCCATTCGGCTTTACAATCAACCGCCAGGAGTAAGATATGTTAAAGTGCCGGGGTTAGGACTGAGCTTAAGTTACCATTCAATGTATTTAAGAACTTTTTAAAAGCTATTTATTAATGCTTTTTGAGAGCGTGACTTTAGATGCATATCATATTTTTACTGAGTTAAGTATTGTATGTAATTAGTTTTGCTACAATAAGTGTATGGGACATTAGAAAAATGTTGAATTTCCCCATGGGGATGAATAAAGTATCGATCTATCTATCTATCTATCTATCTATCTATCTATCTATCTATCTATCTATCTATCTATCTATCTATAAAACATACCCGGTGTGTACAGAGACACCCTGTCCAGTTCCGCATCAGGCACCAAACCCACCCCACCCCGTCTCACTGTGTGCCATCAGATATAAAACATACCCGCTGTGTACAGAGACACATTGTCCAGTTCTCCATCAGACACCAAACCCACCCCACCCCGTCCCACTATGTGCCATCAGATATAAAACATACCCGCTGTGTACAGAGATACCCTGTCCAGTTCCCCATCAGACACCAAACCCAACATACCCCGTCCCACTATGTGCCATCAGATATAAAACATAGCCGCTGTGTACAGAGACACCCTGTCCAGTTCCCCATCAGACACCAAACACTCCCCACCCCGTCCCACTATGTGCCATCAGATGTAAAACATATCTGTTGTGTACAGAGACACCCTGTCCAGTTCCCCATCAGACTTGAGGGACATCGATGTTCTCGTCATTGTGATGAGTTTCTCCATGATTATGAGTATTTCCGTTATCTTGAAGTCCAGATCTGTCCATATACACCCCACCCCCCATCTCTTAAACTCTCTTCTCTTTTGAATCTGACTGAGGAGCAGTTAGATGCTCAAATACTGTGGCGTTCTATTAGCTGTAGGAATATAATGGGCTGATATGTCCATTGACTGTGGGTTAAGAACGAAACCAGCAACAGGTTTGTCTCTGGTGAAAATACAGGCATCATTGAACAGAATATTCTCTGTCATGTATAGATTCCACTCGGTACACAGAGGACTTCATCTGCTGCTTTAAGATAAAAATACACGTGTCCTTGTCATTCCCTCCGAGGTGCCCTTGTAGAAATAAATGCAGGATCGCCAGGTAAGATCACATCATCAGATAAGGTCATCGTAGAAACCGTTGTAATCACGTACACACACACACACACACACACACACACACACACACACACACACACACACACGCACGCGCACACACACACACACACACACACACACACACACACACACACACACACACACACACACACACACACACACACACACACACACAAATAAACGGTAGGTCCTGTGTTAAATTATTTGCCTATTTCCCTGTCCATTCCCTTCTCTTCTCCCAATGAACCCGTTAACCAGGATATTTTACGACCAATCGTATCATTGATAAAAAGATAGAGGAAACAGAAGAGATATTTAAATAGCCGCAATAGCATGTTGCAAAACCTAGAAAAAGAAAATCAATAGTGAGTGGGGAGAATATAGCGTAATTTCTCAGTCTGCTGGAGAGCAAAGTATTTATTATGCAGGAGGCTGCAAGCCGAAAATGAAGAGAGAGTTCAAATGCATTTCACGTGAAATGAAGAACTAGTGAGAGAGAACGGCAACAATGCAGAGACAAGCAACTAACGGGAGACTTTCAGTCGGATAATAAGAGAGTGTTGGTTTAAATCTCGACTTGATTGTCAACGGTATAATGTAAAAGTGTGGTTTATTTTATACCCACCTGTCTCCGGGGCAATGTGAGAGTGCGGGGTTCATTTTGTAGATATCAGAACCCTGGTACGGATTGAGAGCGTGGCCTTCTGCATGTGCAACTCTCTGGTTCAGTATGAGAAAATGCATTTCACTGTGTATCTATCAGTCTCTGCGACAGTGTGGGAGTGTGGGTTTCATTCTGTATCTGTCAGTCTCTGTTACAGTGTGAGAGTGTGGGTTTCATTCTGTATCTGTCAGTCTCTGTTACAGTGTGGGAGTGTGGGTTTCATTCTGTATCTGTCAGTCTCTGCTACAGTGTGAGAGTGTTGGTTTCATTCTGTATCTGTCAGTCTCTGCTACAGTGTGACAGTGTGGGTTTCATTCTGTATCTGTCAGTCTCTGCTACAGTGTGAGAGTGTGGGTTTCATTCAGTATCTGTCAGTCTCTGCTACAGTGTGAGAGTGTGGGTTTCATTCTATATCTGTCAGTCTCTGTTACAGTGTGAGAGTGTGGGTTTCATTCTGTATTTGTCACTCTCTGCTACAGTGTGAGAGTGTGGGTTTCATTCTGTACCTGTCAGTCTCTGCTACAGTGTGAGAGTGTGGGTTTCATTCTGTACCTGTCAGTCTCTCTTACAGAGTGAGAGTGTGGGTTGCATTCTGCATCTGTCAGTCTCCGTTACAGTGTGGGAGTGTGGGTTTCATTCTGTATTTGTCACTCTCTGCTACAGTGTGAGAGTGTGGGTTTCATTCTGTATCTGTCACTCTCTGCTACAGTGTGAGAGTGTGGGTTTCATTCTGTACCTGTCAGTCTCTGCTACAGTGTGAGAGTGTGGGTTTCATTCTGTATCTGTCAGTCTCTGCTACAGTGTGAGAGTGTGGGTTTCATTCAGTATCTGTCAGTCTCTGCTACGGTGTGAGAGTGTGGGTTTCATTCTATATCTGTCAGTCTCTGTTACAGTGTGAGAGTGTGGGTTTCATTCTGTATTTGTCACTCTCTGCTACAGTGTGAGAGTGTGGGTTTCATTCTGTACCTGTCAGTCTCTCTTACAGTGTGAGAGTGTGGGTTGCATTCTGCATCTGTCAGTCTCCGTTACAGTGTGGGAGTGTGGGTTTCATTCTGTATCTGTCACTCTCTGCTACAGTGTGAGAGTGTGGGTTTCATTCTCTACCTGTCAGTCTCTGCTACAGTGTGAGAGTGTGGGTTTCATTCTGTACCTGTCAGTCTCCGTTACAGTGTGAGAGTGTGGGTTGCATTCTGCATCTGTCAGTCTCCGTTACAGTGTGGGTTTCATTCTGTATCCGTCACTCTCTGCTACAGTGTTAGAGTGTGGGTTTCATTCTGTATCTGTCACTCTCTGCTGCAGTGTGAGAGTGTGGGTTTCATTCTGTACCTGTCAGTCTCTTCTACAGTGTGAGAGTGTGGGTTTCATTCTGTATCTGTCAGTCTCTGCTACAGTGTGAGAGTGTGGGTTTCATTCTGTACCTGTCAGTCTCTGCTACAGTGTGAGAGTGTGGGTTTCATTCTGTATCTGTCAGTCTCTGCTACAGTGTGAGAGCGTGGGTTTCATTCTGTATCTGTCAGTCTCTGCTACAGTGTGAGAGTGTTGGTTTCATTCTGTATCTGTCAGTCTCTGCTACAGTGTGAAAGTGTGGGTTTCATTCTGTATCTGTCAGTCTCTGCTACAGTGCGAGAGTGTTGGTTTCATTCAGTATCTGTCAGTCTCTGCTACAGTGTGAGAGTGTTGGTTTCATTCAGTATCTGTCAGTCTCTGCCACAGTGTGAGAGTGTGGGTTTCATTCTTTATCTGTCAGTCTCTGTTACAGTGTGAGAGTGTGGGTTTCATTCTGTACCTGTCAGTCTCTGTTACAGTGTGAGAGTGTGGATTTCATTCAGTATCTGTCAGTCTCTGTTACAGTGTGAGAGTGTGGGTTTCATTCTGTACCTGTCAGTCTCTGTTACAGTGTGAGAGTGTGGGTTTCATTCAGTATCTGTCAGTCTCTGTTACAGTGTGAGAGTGTAGGGTCCTATCTGTATCTGTCACTCTGTGCTACAGTGTGAGAGTGTGGGTTTCATTCTGTATCTGTCACTCTCTGCTAGAGTGTGAGAGTGTGGGTTTCATTCTGTACCTGTCAGTCTTTGCTACAGTGTGAGAGTGAGGGTTTCAGTCTGAATCTGTCACTCTCTGCTACAGTGTGAGAGTGTGGGTTTCATTTTGTACCTGTCAGTCTCTGCTACAGTGTGAGAGTGTGGGTTTCATTCTGTATCTGTCAGTCTCTGCTACAGTGGGAGAGTGTGGGTTTCATTCTGAATCTGTCACTCTCTGCTACAGTGTGAGAGTGTGGGTTTCATTCTGTACCTGTCAGTCTCTGCTACAGTGTGAGAGTGTGGGTTTCATTCTGTATCTGTCAGTCTCTGTTACAGTGTGAGAGTGTGGGTTGCATTCTGCATCTGTCAGTCTCCGTTACAGTGTGGGAGTGTGGGTTTCATTCTGTATCTGTCACTCTCTGCTACAGTGTGGGAGTGTGGGTTTCATTCTGTATCTGTCACTTTCTGCTACAGTGTGAGAGTGTGGGTTTCATTCTGTACCTGTCAGTCTCTGCTACAGTGTGAGAGTGTGGGTTTCATTTTGTATCTGTCAGTATCTGCTACAGTGTGAGAGTGTGGGTTTCATTCTGTACCTGTAAGTCTCTGCTACAGTGTGCGAGTGTGGGTTTCATTCTGTACCTGTCAGTCTCTGCTACAGAGTGAGAGTGTTGGTTTCATTCTGTGTCTGTCAGTCTCTGCTACAGTGTGAGAGTGTGGGTTTCATTCAGTATCTGTCAGTCTCTGCCACAGTGTGAGAGTGTGGGTTTCATTCTATATCTGTCAGTCTCTGTTACAGTGTGAGAGTGTGGGTTTCATTCTATATCTGTCACTCTCTGCTACAGTGTGAGAGTGTGGGTTTCATTCTGTATCTGTCAGTCTCTGCTACAGTGTGAGAGTGTGGGTTTCATTCTATATCTGTCAGTCTCTGTTACAGTGTGAGAGTGTGGGTTTCATTCTGTATCTGTCACTCTCTGCTACAGTGTGAGAGTGTGGGTTTCATTCTGTATCTGTCACTCTCTGCTAGAGTGTGAGAGTGTGGGTTTCATTCTGTACCTGTCAGTCTTTGCTACAGTGTGAGAGTGAGGGTTTCAGTCTGAATCTGTCACTCTCTGCTACAGTGTGAGAGTGTGGGTTTCATTTTGTACCTGTCAGTCTCTGCTACAGTGTGAGAGTGTGGGTTTCATTCTGTATCTGTCAGTCTCTGCTACAGTGGGAGAGTGTGGGTTTCATTCTGAATCTGTCACTCTCTGCTACAGTGTGAGAGTGTGGGTTTCATTCTGTACCTGTCAGTCTCTGCTACAGTGTGAGAGTGTGGGTTTCATTCTGTATCTGTCAGTCTCTGTTACAGTGTGAGAGTGTGGGTTGCATTCTGCATCTGTCAGTCTCCGTTACAGTGTGAGAGTGTGGGTTTCATTCTGTATCTGTCACTCTCTGCTACAGTGTGGGAGTGTGGGTTTCATTCTGTATCTGTCACTTTCTGCTACAGTGTGTGAGTGTGGGTTTCATTCTGTACCTGTCAGTCTCTGTTACAGTGTGAGAGTGTGGGTTGAATTCTGCATCTGTCACTCTCTGCTACAGTGTGGGAGTGCGGGTTTCATTCTGTATCTGTCACTTTCTGCTACAGTGTGAGTGTGTGGGTTTCATTCTGTACCTGTAAGTCTCTGCTACAGTGTGAGAGAGTGGGTTTCATTCTGTACCTGTCAGTCTCTGCTACAGTGTGAGAGTGTTTGTTTCATTCTGTATCTGTCAGTCTCTGCTACAGTGTGACAGTGTGGGTTTCATTCTGTGTCTGTCAGTCTCTGCTACAGTGTGAGAGTGTGGGTTTCATTCAGTATCTGTCAGTCTCTGCTACAGTGTGAGAGTGTGGGTTTCATTCTATATCTGTCAGTCTCTGTTACAGTGTGAGAGTGTGGGTTTCATTCTGTATCTGTCACTCTCTGCTACAGGGTGAGAGTGTGGGTTTCATTCCGTACCTGTCAGTCTCTGCTACAGTGTGTGAGTGTGGGTTTCATTCTGTACCTGTCAGTCTCTGTTACAGTGTGAGAGTGTGGGTTGCATTCTGCATCTGTCAGTCTCCGTTACAGTGTGGGAGTGTGGGTTTCATTCTTTATCTGTCACTCTCTGCTACAGTGTGAGAGTGTGGGTTTCATTCTGTACCTGTCAGTCTCTGCTACAGTGTGAGAGTGTGGTTTCATTCTGTACCTGTCAGTCTCTGCTACAGTGTGAGAGTGTGGGTTTCATTCTGTATCTGTCAGTCTCTGTTACAGTGTGAGAGTGTGTGTTGCATTCTGCATCTGTCAGTCTCCGTTACAGTGTGGGAGTGTGGGTTTCATTCTGTATCTGTCACTCTCTGCTACAGTGTGGGAGTGTGGGTTTCATTCTGTATCTGTCACTTGCTGCTACAGTGTGAGAGTGTGGGTTTCATTCTGTATCTGTCAGTCTCTGTTACAGTGTGAGAGTGTAGGGTCCTATCTGTATCTGTCACTCTGTGCTACAGTGTGAGAGTGTGGGTTTCATTCTTTATCTGTCACTCTCTGTTAGAGTGTGAGAGTGTGGGTTTCATTCTGTATCTGTCAGTCTTTGCTACAGTGTGAGAGTGAGGGTTTCAGTCTGTATCTGTCAGTCTCTGCTACAGTGGGAGAGTGTGGGTTTCATTCTGTATCTGTCACTTTCTGCTACAGTGTGAGAGTGTGGGTTTCATTCTGTATCTGTCAGTCTCTGTTACAGTGTGAGAGTGTAGGGTCCTATCTGTATCTGTCACTCTGTGCTACAGTGTGAGAGTGTGGGTTTCATTCTGTACCTGTCAGTCTCTGCTACAGTGTGAGAGTGTGGGTTTCATTCTGTATCTGTCAGTCTCTGTTACAGTGTGAGAGTGTGGGTTGCATTCTGCATCTGTCAGTCTCCGTTACAGTGTGGGAGTGTGGGTTTCATTCTGTATCTGTCACTCTCTGCTACAGTGTGGGAGTGTGGGTTTCATTCTGTATCTGTCACTTTCTGCTACAGTGTGAGAGTGTGGGTTTCATTCTGTACCTGTCAGTCTCTGCTACAGTGTGAGAGTGTGGGTTTCATTTTGTATCTGTCAGTATCTGCTACAGTGTGAGTGTGTGGGTTTCATTCTGTACCTGTAAGTCTCTGCTACAGTGTGAGAGTGTGGGTTTCATTCTGTACCTGTCAGTCTCTGCTACAGTGTGACAGTGTGGGTTTCATTCTGTGTCTGTCAGTCTCTGCTACAGTGTGAGAGTGTGGGTTTCATTCAGTATCTGTCAGTCTCTGCTACAGTGTGAGAGTGTGGGTTTCATTCTATATCTGTCAGTCTCTGTTACAGTGTGAGAGTGTGGGTTTCATTCTGTATCTGTCACTCTCTGCTACAGTGTGAGAGTGTGGGTTTCATTCTGTACCTGTCAGTCTCTGCTACAGCGTGTGAGTGTGGGTTTCATTCTGTACCTGTCAGTCTCTGTTACAGTGTGAGAGTGTGGGTTGGATTCTGCATCTGTCAGTCTCCGTTACTGTGTGGGAGTGTGGGTTTCATTCTTTATCTGTCACTCTCTGCTACAGTGTGAGAGTGTGGGTTTCATTCTGTACCTGTCAGTCTCTCTTACAGTGTGAGAGTGTGGGTTGCATTCTGCATCTGTCAGTCTCCGTTACAGTGTGGGAGTGTGGGTTTCATTCTGTATTTGTCACTCTCTGCTACAGTGTGAGAGTGTGGGTTTCATTCTGTATCTGTCACTCTCTGCTACAGTGTGAGAGTGTGGGTTTCATTCTGTACCTGTCAGTCTCTGCTACAGTGTGAGAGTGTGGGTTTCATTCTGTATCTGTCAGTCTCTGCTACAGTGTGAGAGTGTGGGTTTCATTCAGTATCTGTCAGTCTCTGCTACAGTGTGAGAGTGTGGGTTTCATTCTATATCTGTCAGTCTCTGTTACAGTGTGAGAGTGTGGGTTTCATTCTGTATTTGTCACTCTCTGCTACAGTGTGAGAGTGTGGGTTTCATTCTGTACTTGTCAGTCTCTCTTACAGTGTGAGAGTGTGGGTTGCATTCTGCATCTGTCAGTCTCCGTTACAGTGTGGGAGTGTGGGTTTCATTCTGTATCTGTCACTCTCTGCTACAGTGTGAGAGTGTGGGTTTCATTCTCTACCTGTCAGTCTCTGCTACAGTGTGAGAGTGTGGGTTTCATTCTGTACCTGTCAGTCTCCGTTACAGTGTGAGAGTGTGGGTTGCATTCTGCATCTGTCAGTCTCCGTTACAGTGTGGGTTTCATTCTGTATCCGTCACTCTCTGCTACAGTGTTAGAGTGTGGGTTTCATTCTGTATCTGTCACTCTCTGCTGCAGTGTGAGAGTGTGGGTTTCATTCTGTACCTGTCAGTCTCTTCTACAGTGTGAGAGTGTGGGTTTCATTCTGTATCTGTCAGTCTCTGCTACAGTGTGAGAGTGTGGGTTTCATTCTGTACCTGTCAGTCTCTGCTACAGTGTGAGAGTGTGGGTTTCATTCTGTATCTGTCAGTCTCTGCTACAGTGGGAGAGTGTGGGTTTCATTCTGTATCTGTCAGTCTCTGCTACAGTGTGAGAGCGTGGGTTTCATTCTGTATCTGTCAGTCTCTGCTACAGTGTGAGAGTGTTGGTTTCATTCTGTATCTGTCAGTCTCTGCTACAGTGTGAAAGTGTGGGTTTCATTCTGTATCTGTCAGTCTCTGCTACAGTGCGAGAGTGTTGGTTTCATTCAGTATCTGTCAGTCTCTGCTACAGTGTGAGAGTGTTGGTTTCATTCAGTATCTGTCAGTCTCTGCCACAGTGTGAGAGTGTGGGTTTCATTCTTTATCTGTCAGTCTCTGTTACAGTGTGAGAGTGTGGGTTTCATTCTGTACCTGTCAGTCTCTGTTACAGTGTGAGAGTGTGGATTTCATTCTGTATCTGTCAGTCTCTGTTACAGTGTGAGAGTGTGGGTTTCATTCTGTACCTGTCAGTCTCTGTTACAGTGTGAGAGTGTGGGTTTCATTCAGTATCTGTCAGTCTCTGTTACAGTGTGAGAGTGTAGGGTCCTATCTGTATCTGTCACTCTGTGCTACAGTGTGAGAGTGTGGGTTTCATTCTGTATCTGTCACTCTCTGCTAGAGTGTGAGAGTGTGGGTTTCATTCTGTACCTGTCAGTCTTTGCTACAGTGTGAGAGTGAGGGTTTCAGTCTGAATCTGTCACTCTCTGCTACAGTGTGAGAGTGTGGGTTTCATTTTGTACCTGTCAGTCTCTGCTACAGTGTGAGAGTGTGGGTTTCATTCTGTATCTGTCAGTCTCTGCTACAGTGGGAGAGTGTGGGTTTCATTCTGAATCTGTCACTCTCTGCTACAGTGTGAGAGTGTGGGTTTCATTCTGTACCTGTCAGTCTCTGCTACAGTGTGAGAGTGTGGGTTTCATTCTGTATCTGTCAGTCTCTGTTACAGTGTGAGAGTGTGGGTTGCATTCTGCATCTGTCAGTCTCCGTTACAGTGTGGGAGTGTGGGTTTCATTCTGTATCTGTCACTCTCTGCTACAGTGTGGGAGTGTGGGTTTCATTCTGTATCTGTCACTTTCTGCTACAGTGTGAGAGTGTGGGTTTCATTCTGTACCTGTCAGTCTCTGCTACAGTGTTAGAGTGTGGGTTTCATTTTGTATCTGTCAGTATCTGCTACAGTGTGAGAGTGCGGGTTTCATTCTGTACCTGTAAGTCTCTGCTACAGTGTGCGAGTGTGGGTTTCATTCTGTACCTGTCAGTCTCTGCTACAGAGTGAGAGTGTTGGTTTCATTCTGTATCTGTCAGTCTCTGCTACAGTGGGAGAGTGTGGGTTTCATTCTGAATCTGTCACTCTCTGCTACAGTGTGAGAGTGTGGGTTTCATTCTGTACCTGTCAGTCTCTGCTACAGTGTGAGAGTGTGGGTTTCATTCTGTATCTGTCAGTCTCTGTTACAGTGTGAGAGTGTGGGTTGCATTCTGCATCTGTCAGTCTCCGTTACAGTGTGGGAGTGTGGGTTTCATTCTGTATCTGTCACTCTCTGCTACAGTGTGGGAGTGTGGGTTTCATTCTGTATCTGTCACTTTCTGCTACAGTGTGAGAGTGTGGGTTTCATTCTGTACCTGTCAGTCTCTGCTACAGTGTGAGAGTGTGTGTTTCATTTTGTATCTGTCAGTATCTGCTACAGTGTGAGAGTGTGGGTTTCATTCTGTACCTGTAAGTCTCTGCTACAGTGTGCGAGTGTGGGTTTCATTCTGTACCTGTCAGTCTCTGCTACAGAGTGAGAGTGTTGGTTTCATTCTGTATCTGTCAGTCTCCGCTACGGTGTGACAGTGTGGGTTTCATTCTGTGTCTGTCAGTCTCTGCCACAGTGTGAGAGTGTGGGTTTCATTCTATATCTGTCAGTCTCTGTTACAGTGTGAGAGTGTGGGTTTCATTCTATATCTGTCAGTCTCTGTTACAGTGTGAGAGTGTGGGTTTCATTCTATATCTGTCACTCTCTGCTACAGTGTGAGAGTGTGGGTTTCATTCTGTACCTGTCAGTCTCTGCTACAGTGTGTGAGTGTGGGTTTCATTCTGTACCTGTCAGTCTCTGTTACAGTGTGAGAGTGTGGGTTGAATTCTGCATCTGTCACTCTCTGCTACAGTGTGGGAGTGTGGGTTTCATTCTGTATCTGTCACTTTCTGCTACAGTGTGAGAGTGTGGGTTTCATTCTGTACCTGTAAGTCTCTGCTACAGTGTGAGAGTGTGGGTTTCATTCTGTACCTGTCAGTCTCTGCTACAGTGTGAGAGTGTTTGTTTCATTCTGTATCTGTCAGTCTCTGCTACAGTGTGAGAGTGTGGGTTTCATTCTCTATCTGTCAGTCTCTGCTACAGTGTGAGAGTGTGGGTTTCATTCAGTATCTGTCAGTCTCTGCTACAGTGTGAGAGTGAGGGTTTCATTCTATATCTGTCAGTCTCTGTTACAGTGTGAGAGTGTGGGTTTCATTCTGTATCTGTCACTCTCTGCTACAGTGTGAGAGTGTGGGTTTCATTCTGTACCTGTCAGTCTCTGCTACAGTGTGTGAGTGTGGGTTTCATTCTGTACCTGTCAGTCTCTGTTACAGTGTGAGAGTGTGGGTTGCATTCTGCATCTGTCAGTCTCCGTTACAGTGTGGGAGTGTGGGTTTCATTCTTTATCTGTCACTCTCTGCTACAGTGTGAGAGTGTGGGTTTCATTCTGTATCTGTCACTCTCTGCTACAGTGTGAGAGTGTGGTTTAATTCTGTACCTGTCAGTCTCTGCTGCAGTGTGAGAGTGTGGGTTTCATTCTGTATCTGTCAGTCTCTGTTACAGTGTGAGAGTGTGGGTTGTATTCTGCATCTGTCAGTCTCCGTTACAGTGTGGGAGTGTGGGTTTCATTCTGTATCTGTCACTCTCTGCTACAGTGTGGGAGTGTGGGTTTCATTCTGTATCTGTCACTTGCTGCTACAGTGTGAGAGTGTGGGTTTCATTCTGTATCTGTCAGTCTCTGTTACTGTGTGAGAGTGTAGGGTCCTATCTGTATCTGTCACTCTGTGCTACAGTGTGAGAGTGTGGGTTTCATTCTGTACCTGTCAGTCTTTGCTACAGTGTGAGAGTGTGGGTTTCAGTCTGTATCTGTCAGTCTCTGCTACAGTGGGAGAGTGTGGGTTTCATTCTGTATCTGTCACTTTCTGCTACAGTGTGAGAGTGTGGGTTTCATTCTGTATCTGTCAGTCTCTGTTACAGTGTGAGAGTGTAGGGTCCTATCTGTATCTGTCACTCTGTGCTACAGTGTGAGAGTGTGGGTTTCATTCTGTATCTGTCAGTCTCTGTTACAGTGTGAGAGTGTGGGTTGCATTCTGCATCTGTCAGTCTCCGTTACAGTGTGGGAGTGTGGGTTTCATTCTGTATCTGTCACTCTCTGCTACAGTGTGGGAGTGTGGGTTTCATTCTGTATCTGTCACTTTCTGCTACAGTGTGAGAGTGTGGGTTTCATTCTGTACCTGTCAGTCTCTGCTACAGTGTGAGAGTGTGGGTTTCATTTTGTATCTGTCAGTATCTGCTACAGTGTGAGAGTGTGGGTTTCATTCTGTACCTGTAAGTCTCTGCTACAGTGTGAGAGTGTGGGTTTCATTCTGTACCTGTCAGTCTCTGCTACAGTGTGAGAGTGTTGGTTTCATTCTGTATCTCTCAGTCTCTGCTACAGTGTGACAGTGTGGGTTTCATTCTGTGTCTGTCAGTCTCTGCTACAGTGTGAGAGTGTGGGTTTCATTCAGTATCTGTCAGTCTCTGCTACAGTGTGAGAGTGTGGGTTTCATTCTATATCTGTCAGTCTCTGTTACAGTGTGAGAGTGTGGGTTTCATTCTGTATCTGTCACTCTCTGCTACAGTGTGAGAGTGTGGGTTTCATTCTGTACCTGTCAGTCTCTGCTACAGTGTGTGAGTGTGGGTTTCATTCTGTACCTGTCAGTCTCTGTTACAGTGTGAGAGTGTGGGTTGCATTCTGCATCTGTCAGTCTCCGTTACAGTGTGGGAGTGTGGGTTTCATTCTTTATCTGTCACTCTCTGCTACAGTGTGAGAGTGTGGGTTTCATTCTGTATCTGTCACTCTCTGCTACAATGTGAGAGTGTGGTTTCATTCTGTACCTGTCAGTCTCTTCTACAGTGTGAGAGTGTGGGTTTCATTCTGTATCTGTCAGTCTCTGCTACAGTGTGAGAGTGTGGGTTTCATTCTGTACCTGTCAGTCTCTGCTACAGTGTGAGAGTGTGGGTTTCATTCTGTACCTGTCAGTCTCTGCTACAATGTGAGAGTGTGGGTTTCATTCTGTATCTGTCAGTCTCTGCTACAGTGGGAGAGTGTGGGTTTCATTCTGTATTTGTCAGTCTCTGCTACAGTGTGAGAGCGTGGGTTTCATTCTGTATCTGTCAGTCTCTGCTACAGTGCGAGAGTGTTGGTTTCATTCAGTATCTGTCAGTCTCTGCTACAGTGTGAGAGTGTTGGTTTCATTCTGTATCTGTCAGTCTCTGCTACAGTGTGAGAGTGTGGGTTTCATTCTTTATCTGTCAGTCTCTGCTACAGTGTGAGAGTGTGGGTTTCATTCTGTATCTGTCAATCTCTGTTACAGTGTGAGAGTGTGGGTTTCATTCTGTATCTGTCAGTCTCTGCTACAGTGTGAGAGTGTGGGTTTCATTCTCTATCTGTCAGTCTCTGCTACACTGTGAGAGTGTGGGTTTCATTCTGTATCTGTCAGTCTCTGCTACACTGTGACAGTGTGGGTTTCATTCTGTACCTGTCAGTCTCTGTTACAGTGTGAGAGTGTGGGTTTCATTCTGTATCTGTCAGTCTCTGTTACAGTGTGAGAGTGTAGGGTCCTATCTGTATATGTCACTCTCTGCTGCAGTGTGAGAGTGTGGGTTTCATTCTGAATCTGTCACTCTCTGCTACAGTGTGAGAGTGTGGGTTTCATTCTATATGTGTCAGTCTCTGTTGCAGTGTGAGAGTGTGGGTTTCATTCTGTACCTGTCAGTCTCTGCTACAGAGTGAGAGTGTGGGTTTCATTCTGTATCTGTCAGTCTCTGTTACAGTGTGAGATTGTAGGGTCCTGTCTGTATCTGTCAGTCTCTGCTCGAGTATTACGCGTGTCGTCTCAGTCCTGTACTTCTGAGACTCTGATTCCGTGTGAGCGGGTATATTTTTCCGCCGTCTTTCCCGCTGTTCCTCAAATTCACTAAGTACTCTGAAAATATATTCTGCATTCCCGAGCTATTTTTTGAACAAGAGTCTCCTGAGGTTGGTTTATGTTAAAATTGTGAGAGAGACAGTGCACTGATGAATGATGATGGTTGTATGGAGCAGTACATTCTGTGTAATGGAGTCTTATGGCAAGCAGACCGTTCGGCCCGGCATCATTCTGCATGCTATTCGTTCTTAAACTACATGGAGCCAAACGAACAGCACCAGATCCGTATCTTTCTATGGTTTGTTAAAACAATCTCTGAAATGCTGAAATAAAATAAGGAAAATAAATATTTTTAAATATGTTAATTAAATAAGTGCAGAACTATATTGATAAATTGATTGAAATAAAGCCCACAGACGCTGCGAGTTTCCTGTTGGAGCAACATTTATATGCATTTCTCTCATCACATTCTACAGGGGTTGTATTGAGATCATTCTGAGCATCTGCATCACTGCCTGGTTCGGAAATTTCACCATCTCAGATCGCAAGATCTTGCAGCGGATAGTGAGGTCAGCTGAGAAGATCATCGGGGTCTCTCTTCCCGCCATTTCAGATATTTATACTACACGCTGCATCCGCAAAGGAAAGCATTATGAAGGACCCCACTCACCCCTCATACAAACTCCTCTCCCTCCTGCCATCTGAGAAAAGGCACTGAAGCATTCGGGCTCTCACGACCAGAATATGTCACAGTTTCTTCCCCCAAGCTATCAGACTCCTCAATACCCAGAGGATGGACTGACACCAACTTACTGCTCTCTACAGTGCCTATTGTCTTGTTTATTATGTATTGTAATGCCTGCACTGTTTTGTTCACTTTATGCTGTCCTGGGTAGGTCTGTAGTCTAGTGTAGTTTTATTCTGTGTTGGGTTTTTTTTTCTTACGTAGTTCAGTGTAGTTTTTGTACTGTTTCATGTAACACCATGGTCCTGAAAAACGTTGTCTCGCTTTTAATGTGTACTATGCCAGCAGTTCTGGTCGAACTGACAATAAAAACTGACTTGACTTGACCTGACTTGAACAGTTCTAAATTGCGCCCTTCACCGTGTATTCCGCACTCTTATGTTTGTCGATTCGGTCACTTATTCCTCAATGTGTACCTGACCATGAATTAACTAGAGTTATTTCCCACTCACAAATAATTTGATATTCATTTCGATTTTCTTATCTGTCAGTCTCTGCTACAGTGTGAGATGTTGGGGGTCAGTCTTTATCTGTCAGTCTCTTCTCGAGCATTTCGTGATCCATATCAGTCCTGTACCTGTGAGCTTCTGATTCAGTGTGAGCGGGTCTATTTTCCTCCTTCTTTCCCGCTGTTCCTCAAATTCAGCAAATACACTTAAAATAGTTTCAGTATTCCCTGAGCTATTTTTAGAACATCAGTCTCCTGCAGTTGGTTTATGTTAAAATTGTGAGAGAGGCAGCGCACTGATTAATGATGACAGTTTTATGGAGCAGTACATCCTGTGTGATAGGGTCACATGGCAAACAGTCCGTTCGGCCCGGCATCTGTCTATATGCGATTCGTGATTCGTTGCTAAACCACATAGAGCCAAACGAACAGCACCTGATCCGAATATTTCTATGGTTTGGTAAAATAATCTCTAAAATGTCGAATAAAAATGAGAAAAATAAATATTTCATTAATTTAATTAAGTAAGTACATACCTAAATTCATAAACTGATTGAAATAAAACCCACAGAGGTAGCGAGTTTCATGTTCGAGCAGCATTTACATGCATTTCTCTCACAGTTCTAAATTGCTGCCTTCGCCACGTATTCCGCACTCTTATGTTTGCCAATTCGGTCACTTATTCCTCAATGTGCACCAGACCATGAATTAACTAGAGTTATTTCCCACTCACAAATAATATAATATTAATTTCGATTTTCTTATGACAGCCTCAGACTGCTCTGCAGTATGCCATGCATTTTTCATTGATAAAATTGTGACATCCTTGTTCCGTGCAGCACTGAGAGAGTTTGTGAGTAGGAATGCGAGGGGAGCTCAGTTTCACATTTGGATTCATCCAAAGCTGCTCACTGCAGCACGCGGTTGATGGAAGAATCCTGAGAATTTGGCGTCACTGATTACGTCACTGCACAGCCGGGATGTTCCCCCCGTCAGGGACATGGTGGGCGGAAGAGTTGTTCCTGTGTTGCAGGATACAGTGTCCCACATTACACCCATCAGTGCAGAAGAACGAGATGAATGCAGGTGAATGGACAGAACGTGGTGAACAGATTGATATCACAATGGGAACACATCACCTGGACATGTTGGGATCATGGAACAGCAGAGAACAGGAACAAGCCCTGTGACTCACCACTCCTGCGCTGAACACGATACCGAATGAGACTAAACTCTGTTCACTGTCCGGTACCCATCTCCATTCATTCACTGCATGTCATGTGCTGAGCCAACAGCGTCGTAAACAACAATGTATTACCGACTGCCGATTTTCCAGGCACCTACCATTATCAGTGAAAAACAAACTTGTCCCGCACATCTGGACACTTCGAAGTCCAGAGGCAGAAGCAGGAAGATGTCGGAGCAGGGCTGGGCACAGCTGGACTGTGGCTCCCAATTCTGGTTCCGGCAATTTAGGATGGATGTGGACGTCTCCGTCATGTAGCCGAGAATATTCCTGGGAATATTTCCACCGGTAAGGGACCTCAGACGCAGGTTAGACTGGAAAAGCTGTTATTACTCGTCCTGGAGCAGAGCAGCCGAAGAAGTGTACAAAGGATTTAATAAATCCAGTCAAGAAGAAAGGAAGAGATTACGAAAGGTTCAAAAAGCTAGGTAATGATAGAGAGCTGGAAGATTATAACGCTAGCAGGAAGGAGCTCAAGAAAGAAATTAGGAGAGCTGGAAGGGGCCATGAGAAGGTCTTGATGGACAGGATTATGGAAAACCCCAAGGCATTCTACAAGTAGGTGAAGAGAAAGAGTTAAAGAAATGGGAGAATAGAACCAATCAAGTGTGACCGTGGAAAAGAGTGTATAGAACCAGGGGAGATAACGGAGGTACTTAATGAGTACTTTGCTTCAGTATTCACTGCGGAAAAAGGATCTTGGTGTTTGTAGGAATGACCTACAAAGAACTGAAAAGCTTGAACATGTAAATATTAAGGAAGAGGATGTGATGGAGCTTTTGGAAAGCATCAAGTTGGATAAGTCACCCGGACTGTTCAAGGCCTACAGCAGAAACGTTCCCCAAATCATCCAACGCTACATCGACGATTGCATAGTTGCTGCTTCCCGCACTCATGCAGAGCTCGTCCATTTATTCAAATTTGCCTCCAACTTCCACCTTGCCCTCAAATTTACCTGCTCCATTTCGACAACTCTTTTCCCTTTCTCCATTTCTGCCTCCATCTCCGGAGACAGTCTATCCACTGGTATATTTTATAAACCTACTGCCTCACCGCAGTCCGGACGGTACCTCTTTCCACACTGTCATTTGTAAATAAAGCCACCCCTTCTTTCAGCTCCTCCGTCCCCTCTGCCTCTGCTCTCAGGCTGAGGCTTTTCATTCCAGAGCAACTGAGATGTCCTCCTTCTTCAAAGAAAGGGGCTTCCTCTCCTCCAACATGAACGCTGCCTCACCCGCATCTCTTCCATTTCACACACATCTGCCCTTACGCCATCCTTCCGCGTCCCATCACGGATAGAGTTCCTCTTTTTCACTCACTTACTGCACCACAATGCACATTCTGAACATAATCGCGCATATCGTCTACTGCCTCCAACGGGATCCCACCGCCGAGCACATCTTCCCATCGTCATACAACTCCCGACCATTTCTGCTTTCTGCAGGGATGACTCCCTGTGTGACTCCCTTGTCCCTCCCCACTGATCTTCCTCCTGGCACTTATCATTACAACTGGAACAAGCGCAACATCTGCCCTCACACCCCCTCCCTCAGGCCCCAAACATTCCTTCCAGGTGTGGCGACACTTTACCTGCGAGTCTGTTGGGGTCATCTACTGTATCCGGTCGTTGAGAGCTCCTATCTATCAGTGAGACCCAACGTAGATCGGAAGGCCCCTCCCCCTCGTCGAGCAACTGCCACGGAAAGCGGTGGCCTCCCATTTCAATTCTGCTTCCCGTTCCCATTCTGACATGTCAGTCCGCGGCCTCCTCTACTGCCAAGGCGGCGACACACAGACTCCGTCCAGGTAGTCTCCAATATTATGGCATGAACATTGATTCCTCTAACGTCTGGTCATTACCCACACTCACCCCCACAACTTCACCATTCCGCATTCATGTCTCTCTTTCACAAGTTCTCTTCTTACCTGATCATCCCCACTCTCTGGTGCTCTCCCCTACCCATCCGCCCACCCCACACACTTCCCTTTTTTCCATGGACTTCTTTCTGCTCGATTCAGATTCCTCCTTCTCCAGACCTTTATTTTTTTCACTAATCAACTTTCCATCTCTTTATTTCACCCCTCCCTCTTTCACAGTTGCATCTATCAACTGCCACATTAACTTTTTCGTTCCCTCTCACAGCTTTCTAAACTCACTTCTCCCCTTCTTTTCCGGTACCGATGAAGGGTCTCAGCCCGAAAAAACAATGATTGTTTACTCTTTTCCGTAGATGCTGCCTGGCCTGCTTAGATACTGTAACATTTTGCGTGCGTTGCTTTGAATATCCAGCATCTGCCGACTTTCTGGTGTTTGGTATATCTGCCTGAATTTATTTACCCGCGCCTCCACGGAGCCGACAAAAAGTCAGGCATAGCTGGGCCGCCTTGCGAGTGCTCATGGGTACACGTTTTGGCTGAGGAAGTGGGAGGATCTAAAGGATAAATTATTGAGAGTGAGGACAAGCTCCGCCAGACGGAGGAGAGTGATGGTGGAATGGAAGCCGTTGGGTTTGGTGTCCAGATAGAAACGGGGAGCTTTGGGAACTTCCTGGTGAGGGATGGGGGTGTATAGGGACTGGGCATGGATGGTATATATCATATAATATGTGTCAGGGCACCAGACAAATTTGAAAAGATGCAAAGCGTGTGAGCTGTCATGGATGTGTATGGGAAGGGAATGAACCATGGCGGATGAAACGGAGTCAAAGAATACAGATATGGTTTTAGTGCGGCAGAACAATCTGTAACAAAGTGTTTACCTGAACAGGGACGATTGTGGGTATTGGGTATGAGGTAGAAATGGGAGACGCCGGTTACGGGAACTATGAGGGTGCTGCAGTGGAATTTGATCCCCAGAGCTAGTAAGTTTGGGGACAAAGGCCTGGTGCTCCGTGGTGGGATCCTTTTCGAGGAGTAATTAGGAGAAGATGTCTGAGAGCTGACGCTGGGCCTCCAGAAGGTAGTTCTGTCTGAGCGCAAATTAACCTTTCTGGACTTCAGAGCAATAATCAAGCACTGATTGCACCTAAAATTAGTGGTGTATTCCTGATTTCGCTACACCTTAAGTTATAAACATTCTAATAGCGATAACTAAACTGAAACTACAGCTCACCTAACTTTTATCAAACTTTGTTTTTGGAGAGGGCAACGTGAAGCAAATCGGCACGATATATTGAGGAATTTCGAGATAAGTTTGCTATTCAGGAACTTGCTAACGACTTATTACTAGCTCAATGGTTCTGAAGTGAGATAGCCACTCTGTATTGCACATTATGTTTCCAGAAATTCCGAATTACACACAGGGGCAATTTTAACGTTAGGGCTCGATCATAATATGTTGCTCTACTGATTGGGATGTTTATGTAAAGTGATTTGGAATGGCATTAATTTGTCCGTTTAAGTGGGCACAGTTCACTGTCAGCGCGTCACTTTAATTTTGAGTTTATACAGGGTAGATAGCCTTAAGAAAAGTTAACTGAATTGAATTGAATATATATTTGACATCCTTCATATAATGAGCGAAAATCTTTCCTTTTTCCGTCTAAATGTGCAAAGTGCAATTATAGTAATTTATAATAAATCGTGTTTAGTACTACTTCTTAGACAATTTGTACTGCTCTTTCTTATTTTAATATAACGGCAGTCAATATCCTACCGGAACAAGGACAGACGTCTGGATTTCCAGACATATTACGCTCTTTTCACCATTGCCTGATCAGACATGCAGCGTGACAGAGAGTGACCGGAGTGAATGTGATCGGATGAGAAACAGGCATACATCTTTTGGCAATACAATGTGAATTTCGTGTCACACACGAGCACAAAGAAATATTTCAATAACTTGTTAAGGAAAATTCGGATAAGAGAAAAAAAATTCGGGAATGACGTCTTTGATTCTGCATTTACAGTTTAAAATCTAAGAGCAGGTGTTGCAGACTTGACAAACTGACGTGATGTGACGTGGGGTCAAAACAAGTTCCAGTGGATCATCAGACTGCAGGACCAGAATTAGTCGCTCAGTCAATCGACTCATTTATATCGTGAGCTTCTCCATTGGCTGAAACTGGAAAGATTCAGCCAGACAGAGAATAGATCGATAAATCTCCCGATTACATGCTGGTAAAGGAGGCACACTGGAACATTACATAAAATGAAAACACCGAACCAAATGGAAAGAGAATGGATGTCGGGATGGCAAACACGGCCGGGTCACTGCACAGGTTTAGATAGTGGACAATTCGAGAATAAATCTCTTTGTTTTCAGTACCGGATATTAGAGGGATTAATGTGCAAGGGAAAATACATTTTACAGAACGGAAATATCTAAGCAATCTGATCTATATAAAACAATGCTTCATTTCCTGAAATAATGGAAAGGCAGAACTGCTGGGAACAGCGACGTTTTAAGGAAGTTCGATTTATTAATCAGCTTGTAGAGCAGGTGTGGATTTATTTTCGAACAGGGAGAACTACTTGACCCTTTCAACTGAGCGGTATAGACATTTAAAATGTTTCAAAACTAAAATAGCGGGGGAGATCAAAAGAATTTTCACCTGCTCTCTGAATCTGGTCTGGGTCACTCCGTAGATAAATGTATTCGTGCAGCTGCTGAATTTCTGAATCACTGAACCCCAAAACTGTGCCTGAAAAAGCCGAATGGACATTTCCAGGTCTGTGAAGAGGCATCGCATGAGAATGAAGACCAGAGTGGTTGTCGTCCAACAGAGAAGGAAACTCGCCGATAGGCTGAAGAGCAGAATGGTGGATTGTCTCCGACTCTCCATCTCCGGATCTCGCTGTTTCCCGCAATTACCCCGTCCCTTCAGCCCCCTGCGGACCCTGCTCGCCACCAGTATCTGTCTGACGGTCAGAGCATTGAGGCTCAAAATGAGGGAAAAAGGAAGTAGCGGATTCAACAGACGGTCCACCCAATAAAACCCCTCAAACGGTTCTGTGAAAGGAAGTGCGGGCCTATTGGTACTGACCCAGTCACTATTTTCCAACAACGCTTCTCCATTCATATACAGGAAATAAAATGGGCTGTTTTTTGAACAGAAACCGACAGATACTGCGCCTATCACCAATCCTGCATCTTTGGATATGCAGTACTTCGTTTTAAAATTAGCGGAGCAAATGGCCACAAAGCGATCGAAAGTGAAAGCGACAGTAAACCACACGGAACAGTCAACGGCCACGTGACACAGGTCGTAGTGGACAAGGCAGAAGGGAGCGTTGCCCAGGACTCCGTAATGAAATCCGTATGCTCGACCCATCTGGTAGAACAGGACTTCGATAATCACCACCATTAGATCCGCCGCAGCCATCGCCACCAGGTACCGCGTGACGCATTTGGAGAGACCGCAGTTTCCTCGGCTGAGAATGATGATCGCCACAAGGTTAACTGCAGTGAAAAAATAGACCAAAACTAAGAATAAAGAAAATCAAACGCATTTATTTTTTTTTGTAGAAATACAGTTATCGTTTTTTTCCCTTGAAATAAAACCCATCGTTCATCTCTGCCGGACATTATCAGTGGAAGTAAAAAGATACATTGTTTGTTTGAACACGTGACCGCAGCATAAAGCGTTTTATAGGAGCGCATGCTCACATTAATCTCTTCACCTTCACGGATGCAGCTGCGATGAGCAGAGTCCAAGAATGATAGATCACAGAAACGGGTCCTTCGGCCCAATATCTCCATGCTGACCGACATGGCCATCTGAAACCCTTGTCCGTGATTGGATCACATTCGTCAAACTGTCCATGTGTACTTCAAATATTGTTAACGACTCTGTAGGGCCCATTTCATTTGTCAGACTGTTCAATACACAGAGCAACTTCTACGTGAGGAAACGTCGCTTTGAATCCAACTACATTTCTGCCCTCTGATCATAAATCCACCCAATTTTGTTCACGATACCCCATCCCACGGAGATGAATGACTGTATCTAAACATTGTCATGGTTTTATGCACCTCATCCGCCAGTCACCTGGCTTTTGCAATAAAATGCCACTCGGCCGAACCTCTCCCTGTAATCGAATCCCGAGAATCCCTGCAGCATCTTTGCAAATACTGTCTGCACTCTTTTCAGCGGACTTCCGCCTTTCCTATAACAGGGCGAACAAAACTGTTCACAGAACTCCAAGCGCGGTATCTCCAAGGAGAGCGGTAGTGTTGTTGAACTGCGCATCTACGCTTCCTTCCGAAGGTTAAACTGAACTTATAGCAAACGCACCCCTTCTGCAACTTTTCCTCGGAAAGCGTAAACAAAGCGGCACAACGTAGGCAGGAATTTCGAGACAATTCTGATATTTCAGTAAGTGGAGACAACTTGTCAAGAACTTAACGTTTCAAAAGTGATATAGCAATTCCGGATTGCGCAATATGTTTCCAGAAGTTCCGAATAAGAGGAAAGGACAACTTCAAAGTGGGGGCTCAATCAATAGATGAAGTTGCTCCACTGGGGCGTTTTCCGTAAAGTGTTTTTCAATGCTATTACATCATTCAGTTAACTGGGCAGAGTTCACAAACAGCAGGTCAGTTTTATTTTGAGATAATTCTGGGCAGGTCGAGATAAGAACAGTTAATTGATTACCATTTCTCAGATCCATTGTGCTGTACACGCATATTTTAATATAATGGCGGTCAATGTCTTACGAGGGCGCGGGCAGACGGCTGGTTTTCCAGTCGTATTCGCGATAGCCTGTTGATGCGTGGAACATGACGTATAGTGACCGGAGAGAATGTGATTGGTTGAGCGGGAGGCATAGGGCCTTGCAGCATGCATGATGTAGTTTATGTCTCACACTAGCACACATAGATATTTAATTAATTTGTTAACGAAAAAATCGTGCAAGAATTGGAGTATGTATATCTTCAGTTCAGGTGCAACGCCAGATATAAGGACACCAGGCGTTTGTGATTTTGGATTTAAGCTTAAAATCTGGAGCAGGTGTTGAAGACTCGAGAAACTGAAGTGATGTGTTGTTAAGTGAGAACGAATTCCATAAACCAGAAGACGCTAGAAGAGGAATTAGGTCATTCAGTCAGTCGATGCCGCCATCATGGCTGATTTATTATCCCTTTCAACGCTATTCTCCCGCTCTTCCTTAACCTTTGAAGCCCTGATTAACCAGAATGCTCTAAAACTTGGCCTTAAATGCAGCCAATGACTTTAGCTACACAACCCACTGTGCCTATCGTGTCCACAGATTTACCGTCCCCTGGATAAACATTTTTTTCCCTCTCGTCTGTGTTCCAAAGGGGCGTCGCTTAATTCTGAGGCTGTCATCTCTGTTTCTACACTCCTTCACTACAGGAAACGTCCTCTCTACATCCTCTTTATGCAGACCTTCCGAAGTTTTAGATCTCCACTCATTATTTTAAACTGCCGCGATTACAGATTCGGAGCTATCATTTCACAGTCATTGGTCACAATGTAGCTCCTTGCGACACGTGACACGGTAGAGAGGCCGCAGTTCAATCCCATCACGCGCAACATCCTGGAAAAAAATAACAAAAAACGGGAATGGATAAAACAGGAATATAGCTTCCATGACCGGCATTATAATGGCTCGCACTCAATGTGGGAATTGAGAAAATACATACTATGAAATTAGTTGAATGTATAAAATGGTAAATCTCAATTGCTTATAGCTTTCCTCAAGTTCGACATTATTACCGTGAAGGGACTGAAATCGTGCTATTTCAAGGGCAATTTGTATTTACTATATGAAGTTGGGAAGGTGAACTGATGTGACGTCAAAACAGAGCGAAGTTGGGCCGAAACAAAATTATAACTCATCTATATTGTGGGCTTCCATTTGCACTGAAACCAGTAAGCTTCCGCCGGACAGAACAAGGACAGCAGACTTCCCAGTAACATGCTGGTACAGCAGCCGAACTGGAACATTAATTAGAGTGAAAACACGGACCAAGGGGGAAAGGGAATGGATGTCGGGATCGGCTGCCATTGCATTATCGCTCCAAAGGTGGAAGTAATGGACAATTAGAGAATGGATCGATCTGTTCTCTGTATTGGATACCCGGGTGATTTAAAGTGCAAGGTAAAACACATTTTACAGAGGGAAAATTACCACACAATTTAACAGGAAAGCAGAGTATTTTACTGAAAGAAAGGGAAAGCAATCTGGTAGAAACACAGGTACTGCTTGAAAATGGAAACGTTTTCAGGGAGTTTCGTTTATTAATTTTCTCGCAAAGCAATTGTGGGTTTATTTCCATAATTGTAAATTTATTCGACTCTTTCATCTGAGCAGAATAGTTTTCTAAAACATTTCAAAAGTAAGGTAGCGGGGGAGAGCAGAAGAACTTTCACCTGCTCTCTGAATCTGGTCTGGGTCACTCCGTAAATAAAAGTATTTGTGCAGCTGCTGAAATTCTGAATCACAGAACCCAAAAACTGTGCCTGAAAAAGCCGGATTGACACTTCCAGGTCTGTGTAGAGGCATCGCATGAGAATGAAGACCAGAGTGGTTGTCGCCCAACAGAGAAGGAAACTCGCCGACAGGCTGAAGAGCAGAATGATGGATTGTCTCCGACTCTCCATCTCCGGATCTCGCTGTTTCCCGCAATTTCCCCGTTCCTTCAGCCCCCTGCGGACTCTGCTCGCCGCCAGTATCTGTCTGACGGTCAGAGCATTGAGGGTCAAAATGAGGGAAAAAGGAAGTAGCGGATTCAACAGACGGTCCACCCAATAAAACCACTCAAACGATCTCGTAAAAGGAAGTACGGGCCTATTGAAACAGACCCAGTTACCCCTCATCAAAAATGCTACTCTTTCAATATACAGGAAATAAAATGGTACGTTTTTTGAACAGAAACCAATAAATACTGCGCCAATAACCAAACCTGCAATTTTGGGGATGCAGTATTTCGTTTTAAATTTAGCGGAGCAAATGGCCACAAAGCGATCGAAAGTGAAAGCGACAGTAAACCACACGGAACAGTCAACGGCCACGTGACACAGGACGTAGTGGACAAGGCAGAACGGAGCTTTGTCCAGGACTCCGTAATTAAATCCGTATGCTTGACCCATCTGGTAGAACAGGACTTCGATAATCACCACCATTAGATCCGCCGCAGCCATCGCCACCAGGTACCGCGTGACACATTTGGAGAGACCGCAGTTTCCTCGGCTGAGAATGATGATCGCCACAAGGTTAACTGCAGTGAGACAAAAAGGACCAAAAATAAGAATAAACAATATCAAACGCTGTTTTGCGTGGTCATACAGCCATGATTTGTTCACTTGAAATAAAATCCATCGTTCATCTCTGCTGGACATTATCAGAGGAAATAAAAACAAATACCTGTGTTATGCGGTTTGTTTGAAAGCCTGACCGCAGAATCAAGCGCTTTGCAGGAGCACCTGCTACATTCTCTCCTCACGTTCACCGATGCAGCAGCGATGAGTAGAGTCCAGGAATGATAGATCACAGAAACGCACCCTTCGGCCCATAATTCCATGCCGACCGGCACGGCCATCTGAGCTGGTCCCGTCTATTCACGTTTGGATCACATCTCCCTAAGGCTTTCACATTTGTCAAACTGCCCAGGTGTATTTTAAATATTGTTAATGATTCTCTATCGCCCATTTCCTTTGTCAGGTTGTTCAACACACAGAGCAACTTCTATGTGAGAAAACGTCTCTCAGAATCCAACTACATTTCTGCTCTCTGATCGTAAAATTACCCCCTTTTGTTCACGATTACCCAACCCCGGGGAGATGAATGACAGTATCTAGACATTATCATCCGCCAATCACCTGCCTGAAGGAATAAAATGCCACTTGGCCGAACCTCTCCCTGTAGCTCAGGTCCTGGAGTCCCCGCAGCATCTTTGTAAATACTGTCTGTACTCTTTACATAGTTACTCTGTTACATAGTCTGGCCGTGAGAGCCCGAATGCTTCTGAGCCTTTTCCAAGACGGCAGGAGGGAGAAGAGTTTGTATGAGGAGTGCATGGGGTCCTTCATAATGCTGTATCCTTTACAGATGCAGCGTGTAGTGTAAATGTCCGTGATGGCGGGAAGAGAGCCCCCGATGATCTTCTCAGCTGACCTCACTATCTGCGGCAGAGTCTTGCGGTCCGAGATGGTGCAATTTCCGAACCAGATAGTGTTGCAGCTGTTCAGGATGCTCTCAATGCAACCCCTGTAGAATGTGATGAGGATGGGGGTTGGAGATGGACTTTCCTCAGCCTTTGCAAAAAGTAGAGACGCTGCTGGGCTTTCTTTGCTATGGAACTGGGGTTGAGGACTAGGTGAGATTCTCCGTCAGGTGAACCCCAATATCAGCGTACTTCTGCCTTTCCTATAACACGGCGAGCAAAACTGTTCACAGAACTCCAAGCGCGGTATCTCCAAGGAGAGGGGTAGTGTAATTGAAGTGCGCGTCTACGCTTCTTTCCGAAAATCTGAGTTACTATTCGATTGCAAGGTCAGATTCTGAAACCAAGATCTCGCACCCCAGCCACCTTCCATCCGTTTTATTTTACTGATTCGGGTACAAACCATTGCTTTGAGCAGAACATTGTTACACGGTTTGGAAAGTGTGCGGTACTTTAAGTGTGTTTTTTTTCTTTTTTCATCTGTAACATGCATGTCGAACAATGACAAAATATAACACACAACACAAGTAAACGCTGCTAGGCAGTCACCTCTGACAGGGAGTATTCCGAAGTAAAATGTTCTGACTGAACGGCGTTGGTAGCTTCTGTCTTTATTGTTACCACTTTTGACAGTGTTGTAACTTGAAACAATGACGATTCAAATATGTTGAAGCTCTATAAATGTTTCAATGTAAATGTGGTACGTTTAGTATTTAGCACATTTATGGATTATATTCAGTAATACAGTTAACTTCGGTGTATTTCATAATCAAATTAACAAAGATTTGAAAAACAATATTTACCGAGTGACCCATTTCAGTTCTGGCGCATCTGAGAAGGAACAGTGCTGACACCAAGAAACATAGATCCGAATTTATGACTGGAAAAACTTGGGAATTGTCAAAGAGTAGAAAATCTCATAAACGTCCTATAATTGAACAGTGCTGGGAGGGGAAAAATAGAAGGGGAACCTTTCAGAAGGATGGGAGAGAATTTTTTGGTGGAAATTGGTTAATTTGCACTTGGGCGCTCAGCCGCTGGAAGATGCGTGCGGGAGTGTTTGAGGAGCGACAGGAGTCTCTGGATCACAGCCGTGGCGGCGCATCGTTTATGGTGAAATGGAGCCCTACCGCACGGCCGCGCCATTGGAATTCCTGTCTTTAGACGAGTGTCTTTCACCCTTCCCTAACAAGCCGGCCTCGGTGACGAAGCACACGGCACTACCAAGTTGCTGTAAAGCCTCATTTGTTTCACAAATGTCCTTCATGGATGGAGAATATTCGCCTTTATCTGGATCTTATGTGACTGTAGACACAAGAATCCCGTGGATTGTCACGTTAATCCTCTGTACGGGAAACCCAGGGGGGCCGTAATAATATCAGAATTGCCTGTGATACCCACTTCCCGTGAGTCCGAACAGGAAAAGGGAACAGAATTTCACAAGTTGAAATCAAAGCTATTCACTGTGAGTATAAACGCCAATCTACTGCTCACGTGACAGGGTTGGAAGGAACCTCATGACGGGAGGTTTCGATAGACATGGACTGTGTGTGTTACGTCCGTGCAGGTCGAGGTCTCACGTCACAACTGAGAAGACTACAGGCAGTTCCAGTGACAAGTCTGCATGAACCAGGTTAAAATATTAACAGGGCGCAGGAGATTGAGAGGAACGAGGCGGCATTTTAGGGATTTTTAATAAACACCGATTAAAATCACATCAGCAGTAGCTGAGAGCGGCGTGAGGTCTCTGCTTCCGTATAAGTAATTGAAAGGCACTTACCCGGGATGCCGACAATTACAACCACTGTGTAACAAATAGCCCACTCTTCAAGCATTGTTAATCCAGGACTGTGAGTATTTACAGTTCTGTGCCGAGTGTTCCCAATTACTAAATGTCATAAAAGTTGTAAACAGCCAGTAAATAAACTCAAACAGTTATAACAAAGCCCAGAGAGCAAATTTCTTTTACGCCTGTAGAGTAAAACTCTTCACGGATCACACGTTGTTGAGAGTCCACCGCGTCTGGATGTTTCCGTCCTCAATGTAGCTGAAGCACAGAATGCCGTACTTTTATAGAGCAATCGGTCACCAATAATGAAAACAACTTGTACAGTGACTGATGCTAATTACCGCTAATTAGTAAAAATATCTCTGCTCTAACGAACCGTGATGCCAGTGGGGAAATAACACGCCTGATTTCATTGAACTGAATGCAACACCTGTCATGAAGCCTCAAGAGACGGCCGATGCTGGGATGGCAACACCAGATGCGATGTTGTCTAACTACTCCGTGTAATGACAGGACATTATCTGCGCATCGCTGGTGACGACAGGAGTCTGTAATCCTGTGGGTGAGTCCACCTCATCAGCGCTGATTCCACTCTCACATTGCGAGTGGAGTCTCTGCCTTGTCACTTCGCCGTGATGACACACCTTTCATGTGATTCGCTGTCACTTTGCTTGCGGGGATTTATTTTTTACTGGACAGTAACATGAATGATTTCTGGCGCAAACCCTCACTGCTTGCACTGTTAGCGGAGTCAGTCGCAAACACAGATGTTGGCGAGTATGCGGCGCGAAATGCAAACCAATGATTCCAGCATTACAGACATTGTCCGCTGCTGTACCAGACAGAGAAAAACAGAAAATATTGTGTCAACATCGGGTTTTATGCAAATAAGTACCAGTAACGATATTACAGAGGCACCAGATGATTTTGGAAGTTAGATTTCAGAAAGAAATTAATTCAGGGAAAAAGTACATATTAAGGTGCTAAACAGAGATGAACTGCGCAGTGGAACATCAATACGCGTGCACAGCGAAGTATCAGGATATAGAAAGAGAGCTGTTCCTGAAACACGCTGTTCTCGTGTTTAGACAGAGAAATATGGAGAAACAGGGGACAGGGGTTCTTTGACATTTCATGAAACATAATTTACAACAGGCCAATTGCGTCACTTCCGCTACAGCACATCAGGAATAGAGTGACGGTCCAAGGAGAGACGCTTTTGAAAGAACGCAGCATTATCAACCAGCATCAATAACTGAGCTTTCGGGCGTGCACTGGCTTCAGATTAGAGCTGCGCTAATATCTGAGTGCCGGGGAAAGCGGATTGATGGTAAATCAGGGAGGATTCTGGCACTAATTGTCTAACCCCTTTCTATGTGCATGAGAATAAAATTCTGCGTCAATTCAGCCACCGGACATTAGGAACATCCAGGGAGACGCTTTCGAAAGAAAGCAACATTCTGAAACCAGCATCACTAACTGAGATTTTGGCCGTACAGTGGCTTGGAATTCCAGCTGTTTCTATATCTGAGTGCCGGGGAAAGGGGATTAATGGTATATCAGGGAGCCTTCTGGCACTAACTGTCGAACCCCTTTGTATGTGCATGAGAATGAAATGGTTAATTGTGTGCAGCGCTCTCCTCCTCGAGGACAGGTATACTATGGATTCTATGAAAGCGAAGATAAGGTGCCTCCACCCAAAAGGTCATCTGTCCATATTCCTCCACTGACACTGTCCACATGACAAGTTCCTCCAGCATCGTGCAGGTTCCTCATAGATTCTTTTACAGGAGTTTCTCAGCTTGTTCAAGGCCAAGTCAGGAGCCGCCGAATTCAAAAGTTAATTCCAAGTAGCTTTGTGGAATAAAATGTTGTTTTGCTCATCCATTGCTTAATTCATTGGCTAGAATTGCACAAAAATGCGGTAATTATTTCTGGCTACAGCAGACTATGAGAGAAATGGTTAGTGTCCCATACTGATGCCACGCCACACCCAGCCTGATGGAAGTACCCTTACCCCGCTGGGGAACATCCCGCAGTTGCATTCAGTAACCGAGTCACAAAGCAGAGAATCATGGAGAAGTCCGGCACTGAAACGGGCTCCTCTGCTCATCCGGCAGTGCAGAACTGATACTCTCCCTAGTCCCGTGGACATTGCACCTGGACCATGCCGTCCATTCATGTCGGATCCAATCTCCTCTTCAATGTTGAAATCGTTCACGCATCCGCCATTTCCGTTGGAAGCCCGTTCCACACTCTCGCTGCCTCAAGAAGATGTCTCGCCGCATATTGCCCGGATATATTTCACCTTTCACCAGTCCCTCACTACTCTAGTTAAACCTCAGTGAAATACGCCTGCTTATGTTTACGCTATCCATACACTTCATAAACTGGAACTTCTCTTCCAAAACGTTCCCTCTTCCTCCAACGCTTGAGGGAACCCGAACCTATTCCTAACCTACTTAAACTTTTGCTCTAACTCCGGCCCTCCAGTCCCGGCATCATCCTTCTAACTTCTCTATGTATTCCGTCAAAATTATTGATATCGTTCATGCAGGTTGGTGACCAGAACACATACAATACCCGATATTAGGCATTACCAACGACTTATACAAATTCAGCATAGCATCACAGCCCCTGTACTCGTCGCTTCGATGTCAGAAGGTCGATGTCCCTATAGTTCTCTTTATAACCCTATCTGCCTGCGACGCCACCTTCAAGGGATTATGGATCAGTCTTCCCAGGTCCCCCGTTATACTGCAGTACTCAATTCCACCCCCCCCCCCCCCACATTTTACAGTGTAAGTCCTACCACGGTTTGTTCTCCCAAAGTGATTCACCACACACTGACCTGTATTCAAGACTATCAGCCACTCTCGCTGTCTACCACTCATCCAGTATTGGTGTCATTTGCAAATCTGTTGAGTGAATTTATCAGATTGTCAGTCAGATCGTTGATCTATATAACACACAACAATGGACCCAGTGCAACCCCTGCGGTACACCACTAACTACAGGCCTCCAGTTAGAGAGGCCACTACCTACTACCACCCTCTGGATTCTGCCCGTAGTACAGGGGTTCCAATATTTTTATTGCGTGGAGCCCTACGATTAACCGAGGGGTCCGTGGATACAAGGAAGGGAACCCCTGCTGTAAGCCAATGTTGCATCCAATTTACTACCGCATTCACAGTGACAAATGACGGAACACTCCGGACCAACCTTTCAGGCCCGACATTGACAAAGGCTTTTTCTAAAGTCCAGGCGGACATGAGCCACTGCGATTCCTTCATCAGCTTTCCTGGTCACCTCCGCGAAAAACCTGGTAAGATTGGTCAGGCACGACCTAACACGCACAGACCTAATCAGACCCGGTGTAACCAAATATTTACATATTCGATCAGGTAGAATATCTGCTAATAATGTACCCACTTCTGACGTCGTGTTCAAGGACTTAGTCCCAGAATCTTTCTTAGGTAACAGAATTCATTAGCAACCATCCAGTTCTCAGGCACCTGACCCGTGATAGACCTCGGCAGACCCAAATACGGTGGAACCAACACGCCGGCAGATTGTGAGAATGAGAGCATGCTGAAATTTGGTTTTGAGTTATAGACTAATGAGCCGTTTGCCATTGGTTTGCTGATCTGCGCATGGACTGCACTATAAATCTCCGCACTGAGTGCAGTATTGATCCGGTTGCATGGCGGCCCAGTATGGGAGCACCAATGCCGCAGAACGGAAACACCTGTACAAGGTAGTGGATGCGTCCCATCCCATCACAGGAAAAGCCCCAAACACCCGACAGGTGAAAACACAGGAAACTAGCGACACATCTACAACGTGTGACGTCACAAGGAAGCGGATGCCATAAACAAGAGCGCCCACCTTCCAGGTGATTCTCTTTTATCCCGGCTGCCATCGGAAAGAGACACAAGACCAGGTTTAGGAACAGTTCGTCTCTCCTACCATCAGGCACCTGAACAACGCGGATTACTTCACTCATCGCAAAACTGAACAGATTCCACAACCATGGTCACACTTTCAATGACTCTGAAAGTCATGTTCTCGTAATATTGATGTGATGTATTCATCTATCAAGTTATCATTTTTTTCTGTCTGTCTAACTCTCTATTTACCTATATCTATCTATCTATTTATCTATCTATCTATCTATCTATCTATCTATCTATCTATCTATCTATGTATTTATTTATTTATTTATTTATTCGTTTATGTGTTTGTATATTTATTTATTTACTGTTTTGCATTATTATTGACTCCCTCCATTGGCCAGTGTGAACCATGGATAATGCAACCGAGATGTCTCCCTGATATGCAAGACAATATGAAAGCCATTGCAACAGAATACACAGAACACGCTTTTGCTGTGTAGCTGTTGCTCCGGACTTTTCCTCGTACTTTGCTACCGAAGCTTTCCCCAGGACTGGGTTTTGTCGTAGGTTTGAGAACAGCATTTTCCATCTACGTGATGAGTGCCAACCCCGGCTGACAAGCCCCATCCGTCCGAAGCCATGGTAAGCCAACTTTGCTCCTCATCCTGTCAATAGAAATGGTTCCGCCGGGCTTAGCAGTTAAACCTCATGTGAAGGTCAGGAGCTGGACTGGTTTAGACGGTGTAGACAACTCAGAGGTTGCTTGGGAAACACACCATTGAGAGAATTTTTATGTACTGGGAGTTAATCAGCATTACCAACCCCGTCTATCTCAAGCGTAATGAACTCTTCCGTTCTGATTTTTATTTAGTTTTTTTTTTCAGTTCAAGCTGGTCCAACTTGCTGTATGTGCAGAGCCGAGGACACTTTTTCGGGAGTTGTTTAGTATTGTGGCTTTCTGGAGATTTACATGTCTATTGCTGTGTAAGTCTAATTGTTTAATACTAATGCATGGTGTCATTGGGATGAGTCCAGTGGTGAATATTACTATTGGACAATGTATACTAGACAATGTCTGTTCGGGAGGGTCTAAGCTAATCTAGCGGAGGATTGGAACCGAATTGATCGTGCAGATGATGAACTGGTCGGTTTACAGAGCCAATGGGTAGAGAGACTTATTAACAAAGAGAGGCTGATCATGGGGCAAAATTGCAGACAACTGGATGTTGCAATGCAGAAGGTGGAGAAAATCGAAAAGGGTGAATGCAGGACTAAAGGTGTTATACTTGAAAGCGCACAGTATATGGAATAAGGGAGATGAACTTGTAGCAGAGTTACAGATCGGAGTGTAAGGAGTTGTGGGCATCAGTGAACAGTGGCTGAGAGAAGATTTTAACTGGGAGCTTAACGTCCCAGGATTCACATTGTATTTGGAGGACAGGCAGATAGGCGGATGGGTTGGTGTGGCTCTGTTGATAAAAACAAAATGAAATCAAATCATAAAAAAATAGGTGACATAGTGTTGAATCATTGTGGGTAGAGCTAACAAACTGCGAAAATAAAGAAAAGACCCTGATGGGAGTTATATACAGACGTTCCAGACCAGAGTAAAATGTGGTTTGCAAATGACAACGGGAGGTAGAAAATACATGCCAAGCGGGCAATGTTCCGATCATCATGAGCGATTTCAATATACAGGTAGATTGGGAAAACGAGGTTGGTGCCAGATCCAAACGGGGAATTTCTGGAATGGAAAATACATGCCAAGCGGGCAGTGTTCCGATCATCATGAGCGATTTCAATATACAGGTAGATTGGGAAAATGAGGTTGGTGCCAGATCCAAACGGGGAATTTCTGGAATGGAAAATACATGCCAAGCGGGCAATGTTCCGATCATCATGAGCGATTTCAATACACAGGTAGATTGGGAAAATGAGGTTGGAGCCAGATCCAAACAGGGGGAATTTCCGGAATGGAAAATACATGCCAAGCGGGCAATGTTCCGATCATCATGAGCGATTTCAATATACAGGTAGATTGGGAAAATGAGGTTGGTGCCAGATCCAAACGGGGAATTTCTGGAATGGAAAATACATGCCAAGCGGGCAATGTTCCGATCATCGTGAGCGATTTCAATATACAGGTAGACTGGGAAAATGAGGTTGGTGCCAGATCCAAACAGGAGGAATTTCTGGAATGGAAAATACATGCCAAGCGGGCAATGTTCCGATCATCATGAGCGATTTCAATATACAGGTAGATTGGGAAAATGAGGTTGGTGCCAGATCCAAACGGGGAATTTCTGGAATGGAAAATACGTGCCAAGCGGGCAATGTTCCGATCATCATGAGCGATTTCAATATACAGGTAGACTGGGAAAATGAGGTTGGTGCCAGATCCAAACAGGGGGGATTTCTGGAATGGAAAATACATGCCAAGCGGGCAATGTTCCGATCATCATGAGCGATTTCAATATACAGGTAGATTGGGAAAATGAGGTTGGTGCCAGATCCAAACAGGGGGGATTTCCGGAATGGCTCCGAGATGGCTTTTCGACCAGCTCTGGTTGAGCCCACTGCGGGATCAGCTGTTCTCGATTCGGTGTTGTGCAATGAACGGAAGTCGATTGTGGAACTTAAGGTAAAGGATCCCTTCGGGATAAGTGATCATAGCATGGTAGAATTCATCCTGCAGTTTTGTCTTATGGCCTTATACCCCTGATCATTTTCAATGGCGTTTCAATTTTCTCTTTTAAGTCAGCACATTGTCGTTTGTTTTTCATTTTGATTTACGGAAGTTGTGTGTGTCTGGAATGGCTATAAGTTGTTGTCGCTTCTTTATCCGGACGGGCATCATGCATCGGCCGTGTCTGTAATAATGGACCGGTCTTAATATAACTGTAGGACTCCGACTCTCAAACTGGATCAGGTTTTCTGTGTAGTAACGTGCGCTGCCTTTAATGAGTTGGCATTTTAAAGCAAGAACTTGGTCAATGACGCTTACCACCTGATTTCACCTGTATCAGTAATCATACTGAGTTAATCTGCTGCAGGATCCTGTGCTGCGCTCGGTTGTTTCTCGTGACATTGTCGGCTTGAATCTGTTGTTCATTCTTCTGTATTTTATATTGGTTCAGAGTTCACCACCTTGTGTTGCACCATTCCTGGGAAAAGAACTCCAACTCTGAGCCAAACCTTCGACGTTTCCTTGTTGACATCGACTCTGTTCAGATGGTGGATATGTCCTCCCCACAGTGTCATGTTCTTCCATTGGTTAACCCTTTCTTACAAAGTGATAATTTTGTCATTTTTTTTCTACATTGTGCTTGCAATTAAGTTTAGTAGTGTGGTCTCCATATCAGAATTCCACATGCTCGCGTTGATTTCTAAATCCTGTCTTCCTTGAACAAAAGTTATCTTTCGAAGTTTCACTTGACTAGTGTGTAAACTTACTACGTCTGTTATTCCTCTTCCGCCTCTGTCCGAGGTACGTGTTCTCAAGTGTATGTAGTGTATTTGCGGCCAAACTGTGTGCTGCCTTTGTAATATTTTCACTACTGAGCTCTTTCTGGCTCATTTTCTTAAGCCCTGAAGTGATTTATTTCCATTTGTCACACTATGATCCAATTCGCTTGCATTTTGATAACCCAGGTGCTTATATGTTTCATTTCCATCCATCGGGAGTATCGGACCTTGCTGCTCTACTCGCTCTATTGCACCTTTCATTGTGTCTAATGTTCTGCGGTTATCCAGTCCAAACGACATGTTTCTCTAGTGCGGGGCAGAATTGAATGATTTTTAGTAGTCAACATAACCACATGAAAGCTTTCAGATATTCATTCGGGCTTGATTTAGAATTACAGAATCTATTATCAGTTATCTTTACATATTTTCACACCCTCACGGCACACTTTCTGCTCTTCTGTGATTATATTGTGATTATCTCAGTGAGTGTCGAATAGCTGTGGGATGCATGATGCCATAATTTTATATCCTGTTTGTAAACAGGTAAATTATTATCAATGGTATTACTGCTGCTGCACGTTTTGTTTTCCTTTTGCTCTCAGCTCCGGCTGCTAAAGACAGACAGACAGACAAACTTTATTGATCCCGAGGGAAATTGGGTTTCCTTACAGTCGCACCAACCAAGAATAGTGTAGAAATATAGCAATATTAAACTATAAATAAATAAATATTAATAAGTTAATCATGCCAAGTGGAAATAAGTCCAGGACCAGCCTATTGGCTCAGTGTGTCTGACACTCCGAGGGAGGAGTTGTAAAGTTTGATGGTCACAGGCAGGAATGACTTCCTATGACACTCAGTGTTACATCTCGGTGGAATAAGTCTCTGGCTGAATGTACTCCTGTGCCTAAACAGTACATTATGGAGTGGATGGGAGTCATTGCCCAAGATGGCATGCAACTTGGACAGCATCCTCTTTTCAGACACCACCGTCAGAGAGTCCAGTTCCACCCCCACAACATCGCTGGCCTTACGAATGTGTTTGTTGATTCTGTTGGTGTCTGCTACCCTCAGCCTGCTGCCCAGCACACAACAGCAAACATGATTGCACTGGCCACCACATCAGAAACTCCTTCCCGTCCCATTACATCCCCTCCCTTCCCATTCCATGTTCCCCTCCCTCCACGTCCAATTACTCTCCCTCCCTCCCTGTCCCATCACTCCCATTCCCTTCCTGTCGTTTCACTCCTCCTCACACCGTCTTTATCTTCTCCATGTCGGCCTCCTGCTTGTGACAGGAAACTTCGCCCCTCCCCTCTCCTTCCCTTATTGAGTCAGTGACTTCGCCACGCTCACCGTCTAATCAGTCCACTCCTCGTCCCATCACTCCTCTTCCTCCCAAACCCTCACCCCTCTTCCCCAAAACCCACATGTATATGTGTATGTGTGAATATCTGAGATATATACATTAGTTTATTCAATGACAAAATGATTAGAATTAAATCATATATACAACACCCAAGACGATATAAAACACAAAATGCTGCTATTACAATCAATAACACACTCGATCCCGGGATTGTATCCATGGGTACCGCATGTTCCTTCGCCATAGATTCTGTGTGTGACAGTGGCCATTGTAAGTCAGTGTCTCACTCCATCCCTGGCGGCCACATTAACCAAGGATTCGCCCATTTTAAATCAGCACGTCCCTCCCTCTCTTGTGCTCACTTCTACCAAAGCCGTCACTCCCTCCCCAGCGGCCATTTCCAGTGAAGAGTCGGCCATTTGAAGTCAACGTGTCCTTCACTCCTTCTCTGCCGCTCACTGAAACCAAGGCGTCTCTCCCTCCTTGGTCCCGTTTCAACCCGGCCGAACAGGGTCTCCTTCAGTCACCACATCTCTCCCTCCTTGGTCCCGTTTCAACCCGGCCGAGCGGGGTCTCCTTCAGTCACCACATCTCTCCCTCCTTGGTCCCGTTTCAAACAGGCCGAGCGGGGTCTCCTTCAGTCACCACATCTCTCCCTCCTTGGACCCTTTTCAAACCGGCCGAGCGGGGTCTCCTTCCGTCACCACATCTCTCCCTCCTTGGTCCCGTTTCAACCCGGCCGAACGGGGTCTCCTTCCGTCACCACATCTCTCCCTCCTTGGTCCCATTTCCACCCGGCCGAGCGGGGTCTCCTTCCGTCACCACATCTCTCCCTCCTTGGTCCCGTTTCAACCCGGCCGAGTGGGGTCTCCTTCCGTCACCACATCTCTCCCTCCTTGGTCCCGTTTCAACCCGGCCGAGCGGGGTCTCCTTCCGTCACCACATCTCTCCCTCCTTGGTCCCGTTTCAACACGGCCGAGCGGGGTCTCCTTCCGTCACCACATCTCTCCCTCATTGGTCCCGTTTCAACCCGGCCGAACGGGGTCTCCTTCAGTCACCACATCTCTCCCTCCTTGGTCCCGTTTCAACCCGGCCGAGCGGGGTCTCCTTCAGTCACCACATCTCTCCCTCCTTGGTCCCGTTTCAACCCGGCCGAACGGGGTCTCCTTCAGTCACCACATCTCTCCCTCCTTGGTCCCGTTTCAACCCGGCCGAACGGGGTCTCCTTCCGTCACCACATCTCTCCCTCCTTGGTCCCGTTTCCACCCGGCCGAGCGGGGTCTCCTTCAGTCACCACATCTCTCCCTCCTTGGTCCCGTTTCAACCCGGCCGAGCGGGGTCTCCTTCCGTCACCACATCTCTCCCTCCTTGGTCCCGTTTCAACCCGGCCGAACGGGGTCTCCTTCAGTCACCACATCTCTCCCTCCTTGGTCCCGTTTCAACCCGGCCGAACGGGGTCTCCTTCAGTCACCACATCTCTCCCTCCTTGGTCCCGTTTCAACCCGGCCGAACGGGGTCTCCTTCAGTCACCACATATCTCCCTCCTTGGTCCCGTTTCAACCCGGCCGAGCGGGGTCTCCTTCAGTCACCACATCTCTCCCTCCTTGGTCCCGTTTCAACCCGGCCGAACGGGGTCTCCTTCAGTCACCACATCTCTCCCTCCTTGGTCCCGTTTCAACCCGGCCGAACGGGGTCTCCTTCCGTCACCACATCTCTCCCACCTTGGTCCCGTTTCAACCCGGCCTAACGGGGTCTCCTTCAGTCACCACATCTCTCCCTCCTTGGTCCCGTTTCAACCCGGCCGAACGGGGTCTCCTTCAGTCACCACATCTCTCCCTCCTTGGTCCCGTTTCAACCCGGCCGAACGGGGTCTCCTTCAGTCACCACATCTCTCCCTCCTTGGTCCCGTTTCAACCCGGCCGAACGGGGTCTCCTTCAGTCACCACATCACTCCTTTTTCCTCAACAAAATTAACGATGGTGACGGCCGTTTTCAATCGGAGTCTCACCCCTCCCATCCCGGCGCTCACGTTAAACAAGGTATCACAAACACTAAACTGCCCGGTCAGACTTTATAAGTGAAGCAGCGTCCATTTTATGTCAGAGCGTCACTCTCTCCCATTAGATCATTTTACATCGAGCCATTACCGCCTCTCTCTTCTCAATGTACCACAGTCTCCATTTCGGCCATTTTACCCGGTGCGTCTTTTCCTCCCTGTTGGCCATTTAAAGTTTGTTTTATCACTCTCTCCCTGTCGGCCATTGTAACGAAGGTATCAGGGACTATTTCAAGTCGGGCCGCCACTTCCTTTGACTTGTTACTCCCTTCCTTGCGTCGATTTTCCCTCCGTGCACCCCTCTCTCCCTGGGACTATTTTCAGTGCGTGCGTCACTCTCTCCCGGTGATAATTTTATATTCTGGCTTTAATCCAGAATCCTATTTTTAATCAGCACATCCCTCCCTCGCTCCCCGGTGATAATTTTCAGTCAGTGCACAATCCCCAACCTGTCGGTCATTTTAATTCTGCCTGTCACTCCCACTCTCTTGTCAGTGTATCACTCCCTCCCTGCCGGCCATGAGAAACAAGGTGACCGCGGCCATCTCAATTCCGCCCATCGCCCCCTCCCTGGCGCCCATTATTACTCAGCCCATCACTTTCTCCCCGGAGACCATTCTAAATCCTTCTGTCGTTCCCTCCCTGGTCACCATTTTCAATCAGGAGCCCCTCGCAGGACAGATACTCTCGACCACCCTCCACTCGATTGCGCAGACTGTTTATCACAAATAATAAATATATCTCAAACAATAGAGACCGATCCGACATGCTCATCTCCGGATCCTGTGCGTCATCACTCCGAGTGTCGTGGAGAGAGGAGGATACAGGCACCAGGAAACCTGTGCGGTAATATTCCCGGTGTCGATACAGAGACCCGACACCGTGCGCGGTAAAACTCTCAAAGTGTGGAGACAAAGATCGGGAACCGTGTCTGGCAAAATTCGCAGTTTGGGATATGGAGACCGGGAACCGTGCCCTGTATAACTTCCTGTGTGTTATGTGGACACCGGGAGCCGGGCAGAATGAATCTCCCGGCGTGGGGACTCGGAAACCATAAACCTCTCTCACACGCACTCTACGCCCCCTCCCCATCCTTCCGTCCGATCGTATCCACCGTTAGTGTTACAAAGCCGCCAACATCTACACGACCCTCGACTTTCAGTGTACCTAATAAACCCATTGGCGTTCCTGTCAAATTTCGTAATCCCCGCTCCGAGTTCTGTCAAATACAGAATTCATGCGTTCCCGCCAATTTCGAGGATTACATTCCCGTTGGAAATCAACTGAAAATTGTCCCATTAGGAGGCAGATGGTGGGAAGGGCCAGATCCCACTGGGAGACCGGACGATAGGAGTGAATGGGAAGCGGTGCAGACGGTGGGGGTAAATGGGAAAGGGTGGGGTCCACTGGGAGTGAATGGGAAGGGGTGGGGTTCTTTGAAAGTTTGGACGATGCAAGCGAACTGGTAGGGGAGCATCCGGTTAGGAATGCGGATGGGTGGAGTGAATGGGAAGGGGTGGTGTCATTGGGAGTGCGGATGCTGTGAATGAATGGGAAAGAATGGCATTTGATCGGGATTGCGGTCCGTGTGCGTGGACGGAAAGGGACGGCGCCCTGTGAGGAGTGCGGACCGCAGGAGAGGAGGAGAACGGGTGGATACCCGCTTTGCAAAATTATCCTCAAATTCGATTTCATCCTGGGCTACTTCTCGACCCTCGAAGTCAAATATGATTGTTAACCGCTCTGGTTATGATTCCCGTCTGTACTCCCCTGCCCGTCTGTGCCCCCTCCCACCCTCTCCTGGTCTGTGCATATTGAATCTCTCTCCGTCTCCACGTATATTCATCTCGTGTGTGTGTGTGTGTGTGGTTCCCTGTGCTACACAATGAGAGTCTCCTCTGTAATCTGTAATCTGTTTCAACTCGAGAACTCGGTTGATATATCTCACACTATAGACCTTTTTTTCACTCTGTGTCTGACACCAGGAGTGTGTGATGGGACGATGCAGTTGGATCTTCACTCTGTGCTGAATGCGGTATTCCATCCCTCATCCCTTTCATACTTGGGGCGTCAATGAAATCACCTCTGACATTACAGTCGATTTTAACTGTCTGCGGGGGCAGTTAGCCACGATCGGGGTAGGGTGGAGATGAGATCCTGGGCACCCAGACTCTGAGACGCTGCTTACCAGTGTGAGGAGCTCAGACCCATTATTGCAGTTCACCGGGTGCTGGGGGCACTGTTTCTCCTCTAATGAGACTCATGTCCGACACCCAGACTGGAGGTTACAGCGGTTTATTGATATCCTCATGACAAATGTAAATCGACTCACTCACAGTCACACACAATTAACTGACCGGCGACAATGAGTGACCGGTTGAATAATCAGTCCCGTTTCTTACCATCACTCTGCATCGGGGAACCGATGATTATAAAATCACACTTCAGGACCGTGTCCGGGATCGCTGCAGATCCAGGGTCACTGCCGAGGGATTTGTCCATTTAACATCATTATATCGGCCAGACTGCCGAATACACCGTCCTCAGCAAAGGGAGCAAAAGGATTCTCTCCCGGGATCATTCCCACCCCGGGACACCGGTATTCCAGACTGAGCGCCGAATCCCGGGCTCTTCCTGTCTGTGTGATTCCCCGGAGTCTGAAGTGGTGAAGTCTCGAGCCCGCACATCCGGCCGAAGCTGCTCCGCTGGACAACAGGCGGATATACGTCACTATGGACCGCTTCCGATGTCACCGAGCTCAAGACTGGAGCAGGTTCCGTTAAAACTGTTGGGAATTACCCCCGGTGTGCGGCAATTAAGTTAAGGGCGGGAGTTAAAGGGGAGGGCGGCAAATCGGACAAAATGTTGCCATCCCATGGGCGGGGGTGTTCACCCATTCAGATGTTCACACGGCCACTGTCAGTCCGGGTCTGACTCCCCGTAGAGGTCTCAGTTCCTCCTTCCCGGTCTCACTGAACCGATTCTTCCGCAACCTGAAACAGATGGAAGAATAAAGATGAATGCATTCAACAGTGGCTGGATGGGAGATGCCAGAGAGTAGTATGAATAACTGTTTGTCTAGTTGGAGGCCGGTGACTAGTGGTGTGCCTCAGGGATCTGTACTGGGTCCAGTGTTGTTGTATAAATTAATGATCTGGATGATGGGGTGGTAAATTGGATTAGTAAGTATGCAGATGATACTTTATGCAGATGGTGTTGTGGATAATGAAGTAGGTTTTTAAAGCTTGCAGAGAGATTTCGGCCAGTTAGAAGAGTGGGCTGAAAGATGGCGAATGGAGTTTAATGCTGATAAATGTGAGGTGCCATATTTTGGTAGGAATAATCCAAATAGGGCATACATGGTAAATGGTAGGGCATTGAGGAATGCAATAGAACAGAGTGATCTAGGAATAATGGTGCATAGTTCCCTGAAGGTGGAATCTCATGTGGATAGGTTGGTGAAGGAAACTTTTGGGATGCTGGCCTTTATAAATCAGAGCATTGAGTATAGGAGTTGGGATGTAATGCTAAAATTGTTCAAGGCATTGGTACTGCCGAATTTGGAGTAACCATATAACAATCACAGCACAGAAACAGGCCATTCCAGCCCTCCTAGTCCATGCCGAACTCTTAATCTCACCTAGTCCCACCTACCCACACTCAGCCTATAACCCTCCACTCCTTTCCTGTCCATATACCTATCCAATTTTACCTTAAATGACACAACTGAACTGGCCTCTACTACTTCTACAGGAAGCTCATTCCACACAGCTATCACTCTCTGAGTAAAGAAATACCCCCTCGTGTTTCCCTTAAACTTTTGCCCCCTAACTCTCCAATCATGTCCTCTCATTTGAATCTCCCCTACTCTCAATGGAAACAGCCTATTCATGTCAACTCTATCTATCCCTCTCAAAATTTTAAATACCTCGATCAAATCCCCCCTCAACCTTCTACGCTCCAATGAATAGAGACCTAACTTGTTCAACCTTTCTCTGTAACTTAAGTGCTGAAACCCAGGTAACATCCTAGTAAATCGTCTCTGCACTCTCTCTAATTTATTGATATCTTTCCTATAATTCGGTGACCAGAACTGTACACAATATTCCAAATTTGTGTATTGTATTGTGTATATTTCTCGTCAACAAATTATAGGAAATATGTCAGCAAAATAGAGGGAATCAGAAAAGATTTACTAGAATGTTATCTGGGTTTCAGCACCTAAGTTACAGGGAAATATTGAGCAAGTTAGGTGTTTATTCTTTGGAGCCCAGAAGGTTGAGGGGGGACTTGATAGTGGTATTTAAAATTATGAGGGGGATAGATAGAGTTCACATGAATAGGCTTTTTCCATTGAGAGTAGGGGAGATTCAAACAAGAGGACGTGAGTTGAGAGTTAGGGAGCAAAAATTTAAGGGTAACACAAGGGGCAATTTCTTTACTCAGAGAGTGGTAGCTGTGTGGAACGAGCTTCCAGTAGAAGTGGTAGAGGCAGGTTCGGTATTGTCGTTTAAAGTAAAATTAGATAGGTATATGGACAGGAAAGGAATGGAGGGTTATGAGCTGAGTGCGGGCCAGTGGGACTAGGTAAGAGTAAGCGTTTGGCACGGACTAGAAGGACCGTGAATGCCTGCTTCCGTGCTGTAATTGTTATATGGTTAAATGGTTATATGAAATGAACAGATTACACAACATTGTCAGTAACAGGGGACAGGGGTTAATGTTTCAACAACACTAACAGACAAATATTACCAGAAAACCCGCGGATCCGCTGGAATTTTATCACATTGAATATTAACACACTCACTCGATCCACTTCAGCCTCCGGTGGTTCAGTACGAGGCGGCGGAGAGCGGGGACAGATCGGTCTTCCAGTGAGTTTAGTCCCAGGTTCAGCTCCGTCAGTGATGGGTTTGCACTGAGAGCGGAGACGAGATCCTCGGCACCAGAATCTGTGAGACCAACACCCCCCAGCCTGGAGATGAGAGAGAGTGAGTGTGAAGGACTCAGAGAAACAGGAGACGGTAAAAATCCCCAGTGTTTATCAGTAACACCATTACTGATTTCTTTCTGCAGCACGACTGCGCAAGTCGGCCAGTGAGAAGAGCGAGATGAGTTTAAAAGGAAGACAGATTTACAGAGCGAGCATCAGAGGAGCGGGAGACAGAGTAGGAAGGCTTTGGCTCAACGGGCTTCGGCGATAAAGGGTCGGGGCGAGGTAGGTTATCTGTTTACAATATAGACAGAGAGTATGCGTGTGAGGCTAGTTTTCTGTGCTCGGTATCAGATTTGGGAAATCCTGGAGACTTCCAGCCTCTTGGACGGCAACATCTGCACCAGGTGTGTCGAGCTGCAGCTCCTTAGGGACCGAGTTAGGGAACTGGAGATACAGCTCGATGACCTTCGTCTGGTCAGGGAGAGCGAGGAGGTGATAGAGAGGAGTCACAGGCAGGTGGTCACACCGGGGCCACGGGAGACTGAAGAAGTGGGTCACAGTCAGGAGAGGGAAGGGCAAGGGAAGGGATGAAGAGGTCAATACTCCCCAATGCCATTAGGCTTTACAATTCTACCGCCAGGACTTAAGAACTTTTTAAAAACTATTATTAATGCTTTTTGAGATGGTGATTTAGATGCATATCATATTTTTTTTACTGAGTTAAGTATTGTATGTAATTAGTTTTGCTACAACAAGTGTATGGGACATTGGAAAAAAAAGTTGAATTTCCCCATGGGGATGAATAAAGTATCTATCTATCTAAGAAGCAGATACTAGAGAGCTCCCCTGTGGTTGTACCCCTTGACAATAAGTACTCCTGTTCGAGTACTACTGGAGGGGGGAACAGCCTATGGGGGTGGGGTGCATCAGTGTCACTGCCTCTGGCACAGAGTCTGGCTATGTGACTCAGAAGAGAAAGGGAGTAGTGATAGGGGACTCTATATTAGGGGGTCAGACAGGCGATTCTGTGGACGCAGGAAAGAAACTTGGATGGTAGTTTGCTTCCCAGGTACCAGGGTCCGGGATATTTCAGATCGCATCCAACATATCCTGCAGTGGGAGGGAGAACAGCCAGAGTTTGTGGTACATATTGGTACCAACAACATAGGTTGGAAAAGGGAAGAGGTCCTGAAAACAGACTACAGGGAGTTAGGAAGGAAGTTGAGAAGCAGGACCTCAAAGGTAGTAATCTCGGGATTACTGCCTGTGCCACAAAACTGTGAGAATAGGAATAAGATTAGGTGGAGGATAAATGCATGGCTGAGGGATTGGAGCAGGAGGCAGGGATTCAGATTTCTGGATCACTGGGACCGCTTTTGTGGCGGGTGTGACCTGTACAAAAAGGACGGGTTGCACTTGAATCCCAGGGCGACCAATATCCTGGTTGGGAGGTTTGCTAAAGCTATTGGGGAGAGTTTAAACTAGAATTGCTGTGGGATGGGATCCAAAATGAAGTGATGGAGGAACGGAAGGTTGGCTCACAAATAGAGAAAATTTGGAGACAGTGTGAAAGGGAGGATACACAGGTGATAGAGAAGGGAGGCGCTCAGTCTGATGGTTTGAGATGTGTCTATTTTAATGCAAGGAGTATTATGAGCAAAGCAGATGAGCTTAGAGAATGGATCAGCACTTGGAGCTATGATGTGGTGGCCATCACAGAGACTAGGATGGCTCAGGGGTAGGAATGTCTATTTTGAGTGCCAGCCTTTAGATGTTTCAGAAAGGACAGAGGGAGGCAAAAGAGGTGAGGGTGTGGCACTATTGATCAGAGATAGTGTCATGGCTGCAGTAAAGGAGGAACTCATGGAGGGATTGTCTACGGAGTCTCTGTGGGTGGATGTTAGGAACAGGAAGGGGTGAAAAACTCCCTGGTTGTTTTGTATATGTAGCCTATGGGCCCAACTCACCAAATAACATACAGTACACCATATGTGATTTAAATGATTACACTATGTACTTAATCATAATCACTCAAAGAGTTGAACTACACGTGCAGGTACCGAGAGCTGTATAACTTCAGGCCGTCTAACTTAGGCCACGAACTTATCAATCACCCCTCATACAGCTCCGGCAGCAAAAAATTGGCAATGCACCCCTGCTCCAGCCGCAGAGCTCAATGCAACCGGCCCAGATTCACACAATCTCGGGATCAACTCCGACTCACCCCCGCTCGAATCGGAGAAACGCCAACAGCAGCTGCAGTGAGCAAACCGCATGCGTTTATGAGGAGGTTCTCCGCAGCACCACCGGTGCCCGGAGGTCTTCTCATCGTCGCCGGTGGCCGGAGGTACTCACAGCGCCGCCGGTGGCCGGAGGTACGCACAGCGCCGCCGGTGGCCGGAGGTACGCACAGCGCCACCGGTGGCTGGAGATCCATGCAGCGCCACCAGTCTCTGGAGCTCCATGCAGAGCCACAACTGGCCGAAGGCTGGAGGGACAACGGAGAGGTAAAATACAAACACGACGAAGTCCGCAAATGCTGGAAATTCAGAGCAACACAAACAAAATGCTGGCGGAACTCAGCAGGCCGGGCAGCATCTATCGGAAAGAATCAATCCCAGTTGAACCCTGCTTCAGGATTGAGATGGAATGGGGGAAAAATCTGAATAAAATCGGGGAGGGCGTGAAATGTCTGGCTGGAAAGTGACAGGTGAAACCAGGTAGGTGGGAAAGCTCAAGAGCAGAAGAAAATAGAGTCTAATAGGAGAGGAGAGTGGAGAATAGGAGAAAGGGATGGAGCAGCAGACCCAGAGAGAAGAGAGAAGCAGGTGAGAGGACGTGAAAAGTCAGAGAGGGAGTGGGAGGGAGGGGTGTGAGGGAAATTTGTTCACAGGAAGGAGAAATCGATACTTATGCTATCAAGTTGGGGAAGGGGGTACCCAGACGGAATATGAGGTGCTGATCTTGGACCCTGAGGGTGGCCTCATCTTGGCACAAGAGGACACGATGGGTTGACATGTCGGAACTGGAATGGGCATCGGAATGAAAATGCTTGGACACTGGGAAGTCCTGCTCGGAGCAGAGAGTTCAACGGTAAATTTATTATCAAATCAGGTATCCATAAACAACTGCAAGTTTTTTTTTCTTCTCCTGAGAGCCATGAAAGAAAGAAAAAGCATGAAAGTCATTCAGAGAAAAAAATCAAACTCTCACCTCACTCCCCGCATCAAGAAGAACAGCATCCCTATCATCAACCCCAAAAAAACACTCCTACCCCGCACAACTGCGGAGGAGCCGGTGTCACCAGTGTAGAGGCGGCCGCATCGGGAGCAGCGGACATAACAGGCGACCCCGGAAGATTCACAGGTGAAGTGTCGCCTCACCTGGAAGGATGTTTGGACAACGGAGAGAGTTCGGCCGTCTGGCCCTTTCACTGTGACACCCCGAACTCCACATCAAATCCGTCCAAACGAATCTGGGTGAACTTTAATGACCAATAAATGTAATTCCTCTCAGCGATCAGTTGTCTGAGTGATTCCCTGACTCTGAGAGGAAGGGGCATCTGTGGTCCACACGGTCAGGGCGTTGAGTTCACCAGGAGACAAAGACTGCGGGGACGGGAGGTTTTCTGTTGACTAATACACTGTGTGTGGACCCCGCTGGCAATTCTGGTGTTGTGACCCGAATCGAGACAAACACCACGCTGCCCACTCCACCAACAACACGGCACAGCCGGACACATAACAGGGGACTTTACATCCCACAACACTGGATTCACTGATGAAACCCATGATTAATGTTGTTGTCCATTAAGGTGCTTTTCAATGCCAGCCTCTCCCACAGGTAACGTCACACAGCTTCCCCCCCCCCCCCCACGCGCCTGACGTCACACACGGGCTCCCCACACCGGGATCTGCCCTCACGTGCGCGGTGTCTTACGTCACCCACGAGCTGCTGTGCTCGAGCTTTATCGGTTGAACGGCTGGTGTATCGCTGAGAGGTAGGAGGAGACCGCTCGGCCCATCGGTTTGATGCCGGTTCCCCTGGGAGGGAGGGAGAGGGGGGATTTTATTGAAAGGATGAAGATGGTGAGAGAGGGGGCGGACAGGATGTTTGTCCCGGTGGGGACAGGAGGGGCTCATCTGTGGAAATGTCTGAGCCCACGGTGGTGCCGAGCAGAGGGATTCACCATATTGGGGGCAAACACCGGCAGACTGTTGCCCTGCAAGCGGGGCCAATGGTCCGGACAAAGTGACAATTATTTGGGCTTTGTTGAGATTGTACCTGGAATATGGTGTAAAATCCCGCTCCCCATACTAACACGGGTTATAGAGACCAAAGAACAAACTGCCGGAGGAACTCAGTGGGTCGGGCAGCATCTGTGGAGGGAACTGGACCGTCAACATTTCGGGCCGAGACCCTCCCTCTGGACTGAGAGTGGATGGGAAATAGTCAGAGAAAAGAGGTGGGGGGGTGGGGATGGGGCAAGAGCTGGGGAGAGAGAGGTGGATCCAGGTGAGCGGGAGGTGGGAAGGTGGTAAAAAACGTTTTTTTAGAGGGGAGGTGTTATGATACCAGCCCCCTCCTTCCTGAGAATCGCCAGATCGCTATTAATTCGGGCCTTGGACTCAGGAAATGAGAGACAATGCAGCGGATTTTGACCATTGTTCTTAGAGACACCTGTGGGGATAGCGACTCTATACTACGTGCCAGCTATCATGGCTACATGGGCACCCTCGGGCAATGTGAGGTGGGGATTGTATCACCCTACCTTGATTGACATCTACAACTCTGCAAGTCAAGATAAAAAGGGGACTGCAGGAGGCAGTACCCCAGCGACACACCAGAAGGAGACACCATCGCTCATCGCTCCCGTGATGACGGGAAACTATTCAGAAGCCACGTGTCATTCGTCTCCCCTAGCCTAGGGAGCGAGTGGCTGATAACACCGAAAAGGACTTCGAACTGACAACGGGGAACCCACGTTCCCGATTCAACGATTTGAGTCCAAAAGGCTGGCAAGTTTTTTTCTCACCAAAAATTCTTTCTCTCTCCAACACGTGAAACCCAGCGGTCCCGAAAAGGCTAAAAGCCTGCATGAACTCCAGAGACTTTGATATTTCCATCGGACAATATTTTTACACCTAGACAAACGATAGAGCTACTTCTTATTGGTGATTATTACTATACCCGCGCTTTAGATTGAGTAGTGACGACGTATATTATCTGAATGTTTGTATTAACCTTACTCTTGTTCCCCTTTTTAAATAAAAACGTTTAAAAATAGTACCATCAGACTTCAGCGGACCTCTCTATCTTTGCTGGTAAGTGACCCAGTTATGGGGTTCATAACAACGTTGGGCCTCGTCTCGAGATTTTGATACCAAATAGAAGGGCCAGTGAATCGGGCTTAAGTCCAAACGTGGATCTGGTACGCGGGTAGCCAGACGGGAAACCAGCAAAGATGGATGTGGAGGAATTTATGAAAGACCCAACTCTGGGGGCGCTAGAGACGGCCACCAAATCAGACTTGGTAAATTTGGCGAAGGGGTTAAGCCTCACAGAGGTGAGTTCGTCCATGAAAAAGCGGGAAGTGCGAAGGGTCATAACTCAGTATTACATTGGGAAGAAGGTGTTTACAGCTGAGGATTTGGAAAATATCCCTGAAAAGCTACCAGCGAGTGGGACGGATCAGTTAGAGTTGGAGAAATTAAAGTTGGAACATGAATTTAAAGTAAAGTAGATAGAAGCAGCTGAGAAGGAGAAAGAACGGGCTGAGAGAGAGAAAGAAAGGGAGCAGGCATTCCAACTAAAGGAGTTAGAGGTGAAACGGTATCATGAGCTCCAGCTAAAGGGGCTGGAAGCAGCTGAAAAAGAGAAACAGAGGAAACATGACTGGGAGATGGAGAAATTAAGGCAAGAGCAAAGAAATCAAGGGTTAGACCGAGAGGAGCGGTTTAATGTTAGTCGGGAGTTAAGGTTAGTACCTCCGTTCGAGGAGACGGATGTTGATAGTTATTTCTTGCTTTTTGAAAAGGTGGCAGTGAATCAGAAGTGGCCCAAAGAGCAGTGGGTGGCGTTGTTACAAAGTGTGTTAAAAGGGAAGGCACAACGAGCATATGCGGCGTTGTCCATGGAGGAGGGGGAAGCGGAGAATTATGCCAAAGTAAAGGAGGCCATTCTCCGGAGTTACGAGCTAGTACCTGAAGCGTATAGACAAAGCTTCAGAAATTTACGAAAAGGGTGGAATCAGACGTATATCGAGTTTGCCCATGAGAAGGGTGTGCTCTTGGACAGTTGGTGCACCGCAGAAACGGTGGGCGAGGATCATGGGCGTCTCAGGGAGTTATTTTTGATTGAGGAATTTAAAGGGTGTGTTCCGGAGGAGATCCGGATGTATTTGAATGAGAAGCCGAATAAGTCCATCTCAGAAATTGCTAGGTTCGCAGATGAATATGCCCTAACCCACAGGACAAAGTTTTCCTCGCCAAGAAGTTACCCGAGAGACCGTGGGAATGATCGAGAAAGTCCGCCGGCTGAGGCAGAGGTCCCGCCGGGAGCTAGTGGTAAGGTTGAGGGGGAAAGGCCAGGCGGCCAGAGATTTCCGGGCTTGACCTGTTTTAATTGTGGAAAGGGAGGACATATTGCATCTAGGTGCTTTGCTCCGAGGAAGGAGCCAGAAACAGGGAAAGCAGCGGTCCCTATCGGGTGTGCAGTGGTAATCAGAAAATCGGCAAGAGGGTACCAGGTAGACAGAGTGCGGAAGGGGTCTGAGATTTATCTGTCACACGGAACCGTGTCTTTGAGGGAGGGGGACCCACCAATTCCCGTACGGATTTGGAGAGACACGGGGGCGGAGCTATCATTGATTAGCAGAAAAGTGTTAAAATTCGGACCTCAGACGGGAGAGGTAACCCTGAGAGGAATAGGAAAAAGGATAGAAATGATGTCCTTACATAAGGTCATTATGGATTGTGAGCTGGTGTATGGATCAGTTGAAATAGGGGTGCCATCAGAATTCCCGAGAACCGACGTGGACGTCCTTCTTGGGAACGATTTAGCAGGGGGTAAGGTTTGGTCAGCCATGACTATGACCCGCCGACCGGTGCGTGTTGAGGCCCCGCCCCTAACGTCCAAAAGCTATCCCGCATGCGCGGTCACTCGCAGCCTGTCGAGAGCGGCAGCTGAGAATGAGAGCAATTTACATTTAGCCAGTTTTGATTTGGCCGAGACGTCTTTACCGACCCTGTGCCACGAGGGTTTAGAGGGTGGTAAAACGAGGAGTTGCAAAGTGAAAGGGGGTAAGGGAGAGGAGGTAGATCTTCCCTTAGCGAAGAGGAAGGTCCTAGAGGTAGGAAATACAGATGAGAAACAGATAAAGCTGTTAAAAGGTCCAGAGTTGGACATGGATGATCTGTCTGGTGTGGCAGACCTGTTTGACGAAGTTGAGAGTTCTAAAGGTGTTCCCGATAATGAGATGAGGGCAGTCCTAGATGAAAAGGATGCCATTACCTTGGAAAGGTCTACTGGGTTGGCAGATGAGGTTGATTCAGCCCGCGGGGCTGAGTTTACTCTGGAAGGGAGTTGCCCAGAGAGTAGCTGGGAGGAGCAAGGGAATGTGGAATTTGAAAAAGGTACGGGTATTGAAAGCCTGGAAGAGGTCAATGTCCCGTTTGAGTGTGTCCAAGACAGGGATGCACATGGTCCTGAACCTAGTCACGGAGCTCAGAAAAGGTCTGAGGTATCTGATTCAGCTGAACGAGACGGCCGTCCTTTTGGGTCAGATAGACTGGGTTCAGTGAAGACAGGGTTAACCCTGGTAATTGTGGGAAGTAAAGGTTCCCAGGTGTTTGTACTCGAAGGGGTGGTGAAACTTAAGGCGGAACTCGAACATGGGGGAATAAATATTATTATTGAAGGGAATGGAATGTTTGTAGTTCCCAAACCGAATGAAGAAAATTTAAACCCTGCAGATCACTTACAGAGTAAGCCGGGAGCTGCCGGGGCCCCACACACTATTGTTATTCAAGGGTATGGTGTGAAACCGCAGAATTTGAGATGCTGTTTGAACAAAGAGGGATCGCTTGCAGATCTTAAATTGAAAACTAATAGCATGACGGTTCCTGACGAGAAAGCTAACGAATTGGGTGGAAATGACGTAAGTCTGGGACATGGTGTCGATAACATAACTCCTATGAACGAGGTGGGCGGGAGTTTACCTCGCCAAACTAATCGAGTTCCTCCCGTAGGAACTCACCGGAAAAAAGGTGATGGTTAATGGGGGCGCCATTTTTAAATAGAAAAACTGGCTGTACGGGATTTTGACAAAGCATGTGAATAACAAAGACAACCCCCTTGGAACCTGCCTGTTAAGTTGAAATCTGATTCTACCAGCCTTTAGTCAGGTACAAGAGGGGAAAAATATTAAAGGAAGTGCCACTGTAATCGTTACCTGTTTAGATGCTGAATTAAATGTATAACTGTATAGCTCTGTAGTGAAAAGTAAAGCTTGTGTATTGTGTTAGATTCTAAAATCCTGTAAGACTCTGTACGAATTCGTTTTTAACCGCTGTTAAAAAATGTTTTTTTAAGAGGGGAGGTGTTATGATACCAGCCCCCTCCTTCCTGAGAATCGCCAGATCGCTATTAATTCGGGCCTTGGACTCAGGAAATGAGAGACAATGCAACGGATTTTGACCATTGTTCTTAGAGACACCTGTGTGGATAGAGACTCTATACTACGTGCCAGCTATCATGGCTACATGGACACCCTCGGGCAATGTGGGGTGGGGATTGTATCACCCCACCTTGATTGACATCTACAACTCTGCAAGTCAAGATAAAAAGGGGACTGCAGGAGGCAGTACCCTAGTGACGCACCAGAAGGAGACACCATCGCGCATCGCTCCCGTGATGATGGGAAGCGATTCGGAAGCCACGTGTGGTTCGTTTCCCCTAGCCTGGGGAGCGAGTGGCTGATAACACCGAAAAGGACTTCAAACTGACAACGGGGAACCCACGTTCCCGATTCAACGATTTGAGTCCAAAAGGCTGGCAAGTTTATTTTCTCACCAAAAATTCTTTCTCTCTCCAACACGTGAAACCCATCGGTCCCGAAAAGGCTAAAAGCCTGCATGAACTCCAGAGACTTTGATATTTCCATCGGACAATATTTTTACCCCTAGACAAACGATAGAGCTACTTCTTATTGTTGCTTATTACTATACCCGCACTTTAGATTGAGTAGTGACGACGTATATTATCTGAATGTTTGTATTAACCTTACTCTTGTGCCCCTTTTTAAATAAAAACGTTTAAAAATAGTACCATCAGATTTCAGCGGACCTCTCTATCTTTGCTGGTAAGTGACCCAGTTATGGGGTTCATAACAGTGGAAATAGTGACAGGGGTGGGAGGTGAGTGGTTGGGGCAACACGGGGCTGCAGAAGATGGAAATTAATTCCATAGAGGATTAACAAAGAGGTTTGAGAGTATTTGTTATAAAGTGCGCAATGAAGATTCACCAGACTGATCCCTGGAGTGGTGGGGTCATCATATGAATAAAGATCAAATGCAATAACCCTTTCATTTAGATAATCGAGGTCTGAGAGGAGAACACATTGAAATACACGACATCATTATCGGTTGAACCAGGGATCCCAGTCTCTGAAAAAGGGGGTGGACTGTCCGGGACTGAGATGAGGGGAAATGTCTCCACTCCGATGGTGGTGAATTTCTGTAAATCCCCACCACAGAGGGCGGTGAAGACTCAGTGATCGTCCTCACATAAAACAGAGGCCGGCAGATGTGTGGAGACCGAAGGGAACGAGGAAATGCGGATCGGGCAAAAACATGTGTCTGAGATGGGAGAGCAGCCGCCATCTTGTTGATCGTTAGAGGGGCTGAATGGCCTCCTGCTGCTGTTTCTCACTTGATATTTCAATGTTCCTGTCCAGTGAGGCCGGAGGAATGTGAATAGAAATTGGTGTTTATAAACATAGACTGATTTCCATCAAACCTGCACAATTCTGGTTTGGATCTAAAATGTTTGTCGGACCGGCATGGGATTCAAACCCGTAACTGTGACCCAGGGAGGTGGAGGGATGGGACGGGGATATACGGAGGGAAAAATTAAACATGTACCCGGTGTAAATATGGAATAATATGGGAAATGCGGTGGGGAGGTCGGGCAGCGTGTGAGGGGCAAGGAGTGGAGTCACCGGGTCACGTGGGAGACCCTCCAGCCGTCACGTGATCCCGTTTTACCGCGGATCCGCAGTATCTGCAGCACACACAAAATGCCGGTGGAACACAACAGGCCAGGCAGCATCAAAAGGAGAAGCACTGTCGACATTTCGGGCCCAGACCCTTCGTCAGGACTAACTGAAAGGAAGAGATACTAAGAGATTTGAAAGCAGTGGGGGGAGGGGGAAATGCGAAATGATAGGAGAAGACCGGAGGGGGTGGGATGAAGCTAAGGGCTGTAAAGGTGATTGGCAACAGGGATACAGAGCTGGAGAAGGGAAAGGATCATGGGACGGGAGGCCTCGGGAGAAAGAAAGGGGGGAGCACCAGAGGGAGATGGAGAACAGGCAGAGTGATGGGCAGAGAGACAAAACAAACAACTACATATGTCAGGGATGGGGCAAGAAGGGGAGGAGGGGCATTAACAGAAGTTAGAGAAGTCAATGTTCATGCCATCAGGTTGGAGGCTACCCAGCCGGTATTTAAGGTGTTGTTCCTCCAACCTGAGTTTGGATTCATCTTGACAGTCGAGGAGGCCATGGACAGACATATCAGAATGGGAATGGCACGTGGAATTAAAATGTGTGGCCACTGGGAGATCCTGCTTTTTCTGGCAGACGGAGCGTAGGTGTTCAGTGAAATGGTCTCCCAGTCTGCGTCGGGTCTCACCGATATATATAAGGCCACACCGGGAGCACCGGACGCAGTATACCACACCAGCCGACTCACAGGTGAAGTGTCACCTCACCTGGAAGGACTGTCTGGGGCCCTGAATGGTGGTGAGGGAGGAAGTTTAAGGGCAGGTGTAGCACTTCAGATTCAGTTTATTGTCATTTAGAAACCACAAATGCAATGCAGTTTAAAAATGAGACAACTTTCCCCCAGAATTATATCACAAAAACACATGACAAAACAGACTACACCAGAAAATCCACGTAACGTTTGACAATCCCCAGTCCAGAGTCCAGAGAGGCTGCTGCGTATTAATATCACGCTACCATCTTAGTGCATTCCCCAGAAAGGAGCTCCAAATCCACCAGACAAAAACAAGAGAAAATCTAAAGCTACAAGACCTGCACAAAACCACATAGTTACAACAGTGCAAACAACAGCATAATTGATTAAAAAAACAGACTATGGGCACAGTAAAAATAGTCCAAGATGTTAAAAGACTGTAAGTTCAAAAGAAATTACCACAGTTTCCACGAGTCCCCAAGGTCCCGACAGACTCGCCATCCCACGCCGGCGGCAGAAGGGAATACCCCCGCTATGGACTTCCAAGGCGCCGCCCGACTCAGCCTCACAGACGCAGCACACAATGGAAACTCCGTCGAAACCAGCCTCGCAGACGCAGCACACAATGGAAGCTCCGTCGAAACCAGCCTCGCAGACGCAGCACACACCGAATGCGACCTGAGTCCGTCGAGCCTCTGACCATTCCCTCCGGCACAGCTTCTCCGAGCACCATCCTCTGCCGAGCGTATTAAGACGGCCCCGCCAAGGGCCATCGGCAACGCGACCCCGAGGACTGGGGGCCTGTTCTTCCCAGCAGAGTCCCGGACCTCACAGCAGCAGCAGCAACGAAGAAGGTCTTCCTGGAATTTCCCGATGTTTCTCCGTGCTTCCACGTCCGTTTTCAATCGATTATCATTGCGCACGGCACCCCACTTCACAAATAACACATAATCAGCTCCGGAGTGGCCGCTGCAAGCTGCGTCGCGCCGCCATCTTGGATCTTTCCAAGTTGTTCCGCTTGCAAGGATAAGTGCAAGGAGGGAGATCGGTGGGAAGGGATCGGGGGGGGGGAATGAATGGACAAGGGAGTCACGTAGGGAGCGATCCTTGCGGAAAGCAGAAGGGGGTGGAGGAAAAGATGTGCTTGGTAGTGGGATCCCGTTGGAGGTGGCGGAAGTTACGTAGGATTATACGTTGGACCTGGAGGCTGGTGGGGTGTTAGGTGAGGACAAGGGGAACCCTATCCCGAGTGGGGTGGCGGGCGGATGGGGTGAGGGCATGGGAGTTGGAAATGGGAGAGATGCGTTTGAGAGCAGAGGTGATGGTGGACGAAGGGAAGCCCGTTTGTTTCAAAAAGGAAAACATCTCCTTCGTCCTGGAATGAAAAGCCTCATCCTGAGAGCAGATGCGACGGAGACGGAGGAATTGTGAGAAGGGGATAGCATTTTTGCAAGAGACAGGGTGGGAAGAGGAATAGTCCAGGTAGTTGTGAGAGTCTGTAGGCTTATAGTAGATATCAGTAGATAGGCCGTCTCCAAAGATGGAGATAGAAAGATCAAGACAGGGGAGGGAGGAGTTGGAAATGGACCAGGTAAATTTGAAGGCAGGGTGAAAGTTGGAGGCAAAGTTAATGAATTCAACGAGCTCAGCATGTGTGCAGGAGGCAGCGCCAATGCAGTCGCCGATGTAGCGAAGGAAAAGAAGGGGACGGATACCCGTATAGGCTTGGAACATGGACCGTTCCACAAAGCCAACAAAAAGTCAGGCATAACTGGGACCCATGCGGGTGCCCATGGCTACACCCTTGGTTTGGAAGAAATGGGAGGATCCAAAGGAAAAATGATTGAGAGTAAGAACTAATTCCGCTGGACGGAGGAGAGTGGTGGTAGAGGGGAATTGGTTAGGTCTGGAATCAAAAAAGAAGCGGAGAGCTTTGAGACCTTCCTGGTGGGGGATGGAGGTATATAGGGACGTCCCGTCCATGGAGAAAATAAGGCGGTGGGGGCGAGGGAACTTAAAATCATTGAAAAAATTCAAAGCGTGAGAAGTGTCACTAACATAGGTGGGAAGGGATTGAACAAGGGGGGATAAGACAGCGTCAAGGTATGCAGAAATGAGTTCGGTGGGGTAGGAGCGAGCTGAGACAATGGGTCTACCTGGACAGGCAGGTTTGTGGATCTACAGCTTCGTTCCGAGGCCCCGCCCACTTTCCTGGTGACGGGCTGGCGACATCGCGCATGCTCAGTACGGGAAGGGCGGTGTTGTTTTTCGTTTTTTGTTGAAGGGGGTCAGCGGTGGCATCGGGATCGGGATCGGGAGGGGGTCCTCGGCCTCGCCCGCAGGGGCGGGGAGCCGGGGACGGATTATTCTCTGCGGGGCGACACCAACAATTTCCTTTCGGTGCGTATTGAAACAGGTCCGGAGCGGGGAGGTCCCGAATTCAAACAAGAGAACTGGAGAATAAAAGGTGGGGGTGGGGAGGGAGAGAGAAACACAAGGTGGTCGGTGAAACCTGAAGGGGGAGGGGATGAACTTTCCCGAACTGGCGGCCTCTCCTCGCTTCCTTCACAGAATCTGCCGGGATCGGTCCGGGTTGTGAGACTTTCACACCGAACCGTCTGTTGTTCTGGCCCTGTTAGCAGGATGACGTAAACATATTTCCATATTGTTACTGACAGAGATTTTATATAATTGCTGTTCCGTGTGTTATCTGAATGTACTTGCCTGTGATGCTGCCACAAGTCAGTGTTTCTCTGTACCTGTACCTTCCCGTACTTGTGGACTTGGGAATAAATTCAAGAGGACCTGAGAGAACTCAGTGAGATAAACTTAATTCGTGATGATTATGTTGCCTGATTTACTGAGGCTGCGGGAAGTATAGAGCGAGTCCATGGGGAGGCTGGTTTCCATGATGTGTTCAGCTGTGTTCAGTTCTCTGCTGTTTTTGGAAGCTAACAGAAGAGAGCAGCTGTACGAAGGTGTGAGGTATCCGGATGGGATACGTGTTATGATGTGTTGATGAAATTTGGTGAGGGGCAAGAGTAGATGCCAAAGTTCTTATTTGATCTAGTGTTGTCATTTTAGAATCATTTCTACAGTAGTGTGTACTATTAATTCAGTAGCTGTGTTTTGCTGGAGGACCATCAGGGATTGTTCTTGATCCCTTCTGCCACCTGATTCTATCTGCTCATTCCCTGCCCATCCTGTTCAGTCTTGCCCAGACTGTATCCCATCAGCTCAATGATATCTATCAGCAAACTTTCCTCTAATCTTTGTCTTCATTGCGAAGTAGAAGATAGCGGGGTCAAGGGATATGGGGAGAGGGCAGGAATGGGGTACTGATTGTGTATGATCAGCCATGATCACAGTCAATGGTGGTGCTGGCTAGAACGGCCGAATGGCCTACTCCTGCACCTACTGCCTATTGTCATTCACGTTTTACCTCACTGTTTTCCAGGAATTGTGTATTTTTTTGGTTAATTGCGGTTACATTGGTACAGCACGTGGCAGGGTAAACACCGTTTTAGTTCCACTGTTACAAAATATTGCAGTGTTAATCTTTGTCATAATAATCTCAATATATTATGCTATGAGCTCCAGTGTTTCCTTTTCCGTTTATTTTTGGTGAGTCACTTCCTCCGTTTCCAGGGTAACAGCCAGCCAAAGCTGCAAGAAGAGATGCACATTTTATTGCTCTGTGTTCACCACCTCTCAGGGTAGAGACAGTGGCCTCGGGAGCAAATGTAACAGAATGATAGTGGGAGGAAAGGGTGCTGTGAGTATTGACTGTATGGGATGTGTTACACCAGGGTCAGAAGGAACTGAAAACTGAAAAATTGGTGGAGTGGGGTGGCATTAACTCAAATCTGTTGAACAGCTTGGGGTGCCCCAAACGTTTTGCAACCAGTTAATATCTGTGCATTCAAGTAGACGAAAAAAAAAACTAATTTTGCAGGAAATGTAAAGTAAGTAGAAAATACTGGAATTGCTCAGCTGATCGGGCAGGATCTTGGACAGTCCCGTTTCTGAAATTGGGTCTTCCACCATTTCTCCTTTCACAGAAGTGTCCTGATGTACTGAGTTCCCAGTGTTTTCTATTTTGTGATTTTTCTTTAAAAGCACTTTGTTCCTGCTACACTGTGAGAAACATGACAGCCAATTGTGCAGGGTGAGATCCCTCACAGCAATGATATAGTGATCAAACGTGCTCAGTTTAGCTGCTGGAGTCAAGCTGAAGTGTATCCGCATCCTCTCACAATCTACAGACTGGGGAACCAGCCTGAGCACCGGCCCCGGCAGAGGGTCATTAGTTTCTGGTTCCTCCTTAGTTTGTGAATAGGAAATGGCAGGAACACCATGGGAAATCGCTGATTCCAAAGTGTCCTAGAAGAGTCTGTGTGTGGGTTATAATATTGGGATGGAGTCTCTGAGTATATAGAACTGACAGTGTACACGCTTCAGTCCAGATAGGTAACTCTACAAACTCCAAAACGTCCAAGAGGAGTCTGTATGTGGGTTATAATACTGGTCTGGTGATTCTGAGGATATGGAACTTGCAGTATACTGGTTGGTAATTCTGCAGCTGGGATCAGAACTTCCTGAGTCTGCAGTGAAGCTGAAGTCTCGGGTGGTTAGACGTTGGTTATGGGGAAATCACCAACTACACCACCCAGAGGGACATCATACCTCTCAAGTATTCTGGAAATGTTTGAAGAGGTAACTATGGGGATAGGTGAAGTTGGGCAGTGATGTTGTTCATCTGAACTTTGGTAAAGTCTGTAACAAGATTCCACATGGCAGCTGATCTGTAATATTAGGTGACATGGGATTCATGGGGAACTGAAGAGGTAGATTCAGACCGGGCTCGATGACAGGAAGCAGAGGGTGATGGTTGAAGTTGGATCTAGCGAGTGGAGCCCTGTGATGATCGGAATGTGTGTGTCACGTTGAGACCTTTGTAATTCATTATTCATGCCATTAGTTTGGATATGAATGTACGTAGCATGGTTAGCAAGTTTGACACGATATTCGGGAGTCTGTTTTATATTGCGACAGGTTACTTTGAATTTCAAAGGGACCATGGGTCTGTTATGGAGATGGGCTGAGGAATGACAAATGGTTTTCCATGTGGGCAAGTGAAAGATGGTGCATTTTGGACAGTCAGACCAGGGTGGGACTGGTATAGTGAATGGGAGGGCATGGAGTGCTGTGGAACGGAGTGACCTGGGAGTACAAGTGTACCGTGGACTGAAAGTGGACATGCAGGTATAAAGGCTGGAAATGAAGTCTTTAATCATTCTGGCCTTCACATTTTGGATTGTGGGCAATATATTGTAGTCATGTAAACAGTTGGTATGGCTGCACAGAGTATTATGTATAGTTGTGTTCACGCTATTGTAGGAAAGATATTATCAATCTAGAGACGTTGCAGAAGAGATTGCTGAAGATGCTGCCTGGACTAGAGGGCCCAGTTATAGAGAGAGGTTGGCCAAGCTGGATCTTCATTCCAGAGGAGAATGGAGGTGACATTGTAGGAGTTTATAAAGTCAAGAGGGAGGTTAGATAATGTGGTTGGTCGTGGTATTTTCCCCAGGGTTCAAGATTCAAGATTGTTTAATATCATTCCAGTACACAGGTGTATAGGAGAACAAAATAATTGTTACTCTGGGTCTGAAGCAGGACAGGAAAAAAAAAACAAAATGATAGAGAGCATAATAATAAAAAAACACAATACATACAGTACGATTGCTTTAAAAAAACATTGATTGTATATCCATAAAGTGATGTTAGGCACAGCAGTGTCTGGGCATATGGAAACTGATATTGATTGTCTGCCCATAAAGTGATGTTAGGCACAGGAGTGTCTGGACATATGTTGATTGATAGGGAATGTTAAATTAGTGGTGAGGGTATGGAGGGGTGGTTTGGTGAGAGTGAAGGTGTTGATCAGGTTTATTGTTTAGGGAAATAACTGTTTTGAGGCTGATTATCCTGGGGTGGATGTTATGTAGCCTCTTCCCTGATGGGCTGATGTGAGTGGGACGAACAGTCCCTGACCAGGGTGTGTGGGACCCTTGATGGTACTCTTCTAGCAGCTTTATGTGGATACGTGCTTGATGACAGGTAGGCCTTGTTCGGGTGTTTGGATTTGCAACTGTGTGTGAGCAGAGTGTCGAGCAGTGGTCTCAGGACAAGGCTGAGGGTATCACAGGTTGACGATGATGGGAAGGGAGGACCAGTTGTGCACCCTGACAGTCTGTCGCAGTTGGTTAGAAAGTCCACCACCCAGTTGCATTGTGGTGTGTTTAGACAGAGGCGTGGATGTCATAAGGAGACATGAGACTGGACCCAAATGCAGGATGCAGGCACTGAAGTACTCGGGACAGGACGGGAACAACTAAACGATAGACAAGATGTGGAGACTGTGGCGTGCGTGAGGGATGTGGCGTTCAAAGTGATTCTGGGGTTCAGGCAGGATCTTGGAGTTCTCTGGGTGGGCCGCATAGCTCCTGGGCAGGTCAAGGGGCACAACCCATCAAAGGCGAGGGATAGGAAGGGGCAGTCTTCTGGGCAGGCCACATAACTCCTGGGCAGGGCCCAGACCTCCCAGGCAGAAACACGGGGGCCTGGGGAAGTCACGGGGCACCTGGGTAGGTCGCGGGGCACAACCCATCAGAGGTGAGGGATAGGAAGGGGCAGAGCCCTCCACCGAACAATGGCAGTCCGGCCTGGCTTACCCGACGGAGGCAAGGGATAGGAAGGGAGCTTGGTCCAGGGTGACTTCCAAACTCGCAGAACTCGTCTATAATGGTGCATACTCCAAGCCAGGATGAACAGGACAACCCCCCAACTCTACTCAGTCCCAGAGCCCCTTAAATATACTGCCAGCCGATGGGCATCAGGTGCACCTCCTTGAGCCCAAACAAGCCAAGATGATCCAAAGGTGTGACTAATTGGGCTCAAGGGTGAAACGAGGGATGGTTACAAGATCCGGAGTCCGCGAACCGGATCAAGAACTGGAATGCGGGCTCTGGACGGACCATAACAGTGGGAATGTGTTCAAGGTTTGTGGGACAACAGTGTTGAATGCTGAAACGAAATCCAGAAACAACATTTTGACCTAATTGTCTCTTTGTTAGGCATGTCAGGCCAAGGGGAGTGACAGATGCAACGTCATCTGCCACTTAGCAATTCAGTCGGTAAGCATACTGGTGAGTGCCCAGTGAACCAGGATTGGAATTTTTGATCTGTGCCATTATCAGCCGTTCAAAGCACTTAATGCTGATTGGCAACAGCTCCACTGGGCAGTAGGTGCTTTGTTCTGAATGTGTAGAGTTCTGTGGTACAGGGATGATGGTGGATGATTCAAAGCACGTGGGAACAGCAGCCTGGATGAGTGAAGTGTTGACAATGGCTGTGAAGACAACAACGTGCATATGTACACTCTTTCTGCGAGCTCAGCCTGGATGCTTTCTGGCCAGAGTCCTCATTAACTTTGCTGTTACCGACATTGGATGCTCAGCTCTGAGGAAAGTAGCTTTCCTGGCTGGCTTGTGTTGCATGCTTCGAAGCATTGTTTGGAGTGCCAGGGAGGGGAGTGTCATTGGTACAGTCAAGCCCTGTGTAGTCTGTAAATCCTTGATGCCTGGCCACATCCACCAGTGTGCGTTTCCCAGGGTTAGGGAGTCCAAACCGAAAAGCACAGATACAATAGAGCGGCGAGATCGGAGAGACCTGAGAGGTAATCTCAATACACAGAGACAGGGAGTATCTGGAATGAGCTGTTCAGTGTTTGCATCGTTGGTTATCTACCTTGGGGTCAGTACCCTCACCGTGTTTGGAAATTCCCACTCACTGTCGCCTGTCTGTGAGCAGCTGGAAAATAAAGAAAGACTCAAGACGCTGGAGACCTGAAATCAACTCAGAAAATGTTGAAAGCCATTTTGACACAGGGTGTTGGGGCTGAACAATCACCTTTCCACAGGTGATCTTCATCTGTTGAGTGTTCATTTCGTTTGCAGCTTTTTAGTACATCGCCTTGGAAGGAGTTCAGTCTCTTGGGAAGCAAAGTTGTGTGGAACTGGGAAATCTGGTTGAAAACTATCAGATGGAATCTCTTGTTACACCAGCCTATGTGAAATGTGGGAAAGATGTGCAAGACTCTCGGTGTGGGCTGTGACCTTGTGAGGTTGGATCCTGGGACACCACTCACTTTTTCTAACCAGATAAAAATGAATGCAGTGGTAAAGTTACCTGGGTTTATGAGATTATCAGTTAGTATTTCTGTTCTGTGCTCAGGTGTTTGGTTCTGAAGTTTTTTTGGAAGCAAAGCAGAGAATGACTTCCCATTCCATCCCTCACAGGGTGAGGCTGTGATTAAAGATTCTATTTCGTGTTTGCGCTAGTAGAAATAGACCGGGGTTTCAGAATTCAATTCACATTTGGAAATTTCCAATCATTGTCACCTGTCTATCTGCCAGTGGGAGTCAAAGAGAAACTCAAGATGCTGAAGATAGAACAGAATATGGAACAGTACATCTCGGGAACAGGCCCTTCGGCCACAATGGTGTGCCAAACCAGCTGAAAAGTAAACCAAACACCCCCCCCCCCCAACAAAAAACTAATCTGTCCTTCTTACACAGTGTCCATATCCTTTCAATATTCCTCACACCCTTGTGCCTATCTAAACGTGTCTTCAAAGACTCCGATGTATTGTCTTCCACCACCATAACAGACAGTTCATTCCAGGCATTCACCACTCCCTCCCTGAGTAAAACAATTTACCCTCACATTTCCTTTGCAACTATTCCCTCACACCTTCATTGCATGTCCTCTGGTATAGGACATTTCTAACCAGTGAAAAGATACTCCCTGTCTACTCTATGTCTTTCATAACCTTATAAACCTCTATTAAATCTTCCATCAGTCCCCACCGCACCAAGGAAAACAACCTAAGATCTCCAGTAAAATCTGGATAATATTTGAATCCATTCTGACGTAAGGTTAGGAAACCGTATCATTAACTTTTTTCCTCTCCCCACGGCAGTTCCTTATCTGATGAGCATTTGTAGTGATTCCAGTTTCTCTTGATTACATTCACCCTGGAACATGTTAAATTTCCTGTGAACAGAGCAGTGCACTAGCGCTTGTTTTGTGATAGAAGAGCAGGAAAGAAATCAGAGCTTTTCCCTGTAAATTATCCTGGTACCAGTTGTCCTTTTAATCCTCGACATGTTTTCACTACAATTGTTGATGACAAGGTACACAAAATAAGCTGAGGAATGATGAGCTTTATGCATGTGGAGCATTTGATGGCCCTGGGCCTGTGTTCAGTGGAGTTCAGAGGGATGGTGGTTGGGGGGGAGGGGGTGATTATTTACACCAACCGAATAACAACAAGCCTGGATACATTGGGAATGGAGAGGGTGTCTGGATTAGACAGAGAGTCTGAGATCTGAGAGTGCTGCCTCAGAATAAAGAAGCATCACTTTAAAACTGAGATGTGAGTAATTACTTTATGTAATGTTTGTTGATCTATAGAATTTGAAGCCACAGAGGGTGGTGGAGGCTGTCGTTGGGTATATTCATGTTCTGGATTGCTAAATAGGTTGAGTGTTATAGCAGGGAAGCAGGAATACCGTGTTAGAAAAAGATCTTCCATGATTGATTATGGAGCAGACTGAAATGACCGAATCACCGAATTCTACTCCTATATATTATGATTTGTATCTTATACCATGACTGAGCCCCGGTATGTGTATCCCATCACAAACAAGATAAAATCGTCAGATGCTGGAAATCCAAGAAACACACACAAAATGCTGGAGTAACTGAGAAACCCAGGCAGCATCTATGGAAGAGAGTCGAGTCGACATACAGATGCTGCCTGACCTGATGAGTTCCTCCAGCATTTTGTGTGTGTTCTTTTGTATCCCATGTCAGGTTTTGTAAAGTGTAAGGGGCAGATACAGATTACAATGTCAATTAGTTTAAATCTTTGTTCTCCTTTCCATTGTTAACCTGCTTCATTATCTCTCTGGTTAAAGTTAGAACTGTGTTTAGAGATTTATTGGAAGAAAAGCCCACGACTGGAAGTGAATCACAGCTGAAGTCAAGGGAACAACAAGTGAACCAGCCCGAGGACTGAGAGCATCAACTGGAGGGAACCCTTCTGACTCAGAGTTTCCAGTGATTCAGTCAGGAGAAAGTTTGGTGAGTCTCATTTACTCAAACACCGGTCCTTTAGACATTACAATTCTGTACACAGGAAAATAGGAAAAAGCTGGAGTGAAACTGAATAAACCTAGAAGTGCCAGTTATGCCAGTTGCAATCACTCCAGATCTGTCAGCATCAGCTGTGACAAGCTACGCACTTTCCTCGTATTAACACGTACAAACAATTCAATTCAAACGTGCCACTCCTGATGTTTCCTTGCTTGTCTGTGTTAGGTCATAATAATCTCAAAATGCGTTGAGAATTTCTTCCCTTTAAAAGTCGCCACAACTGTTTCCTGCTGTAGTGATAGCAGACATGTGGCATTACCATGATCTACAGCAACCTGTCATTGACTCCTCTGGCCATTGCAAGCTGCAATGATATACTTGCCCTCGAGTGTATCGTCGTGCAAGCCTCTGCCAAGAGCAAACCTCCTGAAGCCAAATGTCCCGGCACCACATTTCGTTCAGTCCGAACTAGCACATGCCAAACAAAAATTTACATTTATGTAGCCTGGCAACATCAAGTACTTTTCTGCCTATAAATTGTCAGAACCTATGAATCTGTGATTAAGCAGAAATAGGTTTTGCAATGTTTACATTTGACCCTGTACCAAAGGCGTGGGATATACCTGTGCTTGAGATGAATGAATGTTCTTGCAGCCAGGACTGCTGGAGCTGCTGGAATTGGTTTGCACTCAGTGATTTCAGGATGGGAAGCAGCGTGTTGGGTCAGATGATGAAGCAATTGATATTAAGATAGATGCAATGTTCAGAGAGAGTGTGGAAATATTGGCTGTGGACAGGGCATCATTTAGTGAAAAGCAGCAACAGTTTACCCTCCCTCTACCCCCCCTCACTCCCCTTATCACCCTCCCATTTTTTGGCCGGTGTTAATCATGGGAGTTGCAAACTCTTTCTACTCACTGACCAGTGGAAGTAAAGCCTTTGATTCCATTCAAAGCCCAGTTTCTTTATAAAGAGTGTGGTTGAAGTGTTGTTGAGGTGAACATAAGGGAATGCCTAATGAAAGTTTAAATCAGATCAGTAGCAGGTTTGGAGGGCCGAGTGGCCCACTTGTGCATTTAGTACGTTGATCAGAAAAGTTCTGAAAGTTTAATTAGTGTAAACCAATATAACTTCTGCATATTAATTATATTGTTAAACTAGAAAGAAACACTACATTGATTAACTATATGCATCGAGATTTGTGCATTAATGTTGTACCCCAGCCGGTTGCAGATCGACCATGACTCATTCGGTAATCTGGCCAGCGTGGTACGGGACCGAGGGACACATTCCCTGTTACCGACTCTACAGTCTCCCCATCTACCACGCGCACCAGCTCACCACCCCGCTTACTGCCCACGCGCGCCCTCTCGCGGAGCTTTGTCACCATTGCGCTCCGGGGCTGATGTTGAGATGATTTAAGCATGCTGTGCATACCCCATATCTCTCGTGAAGTGACATGAGATTTACTTGTCTCTCATTGGTGGGAGCAAATGCCAGTTTAGCATACCAACCAATGGGAATATGGGTTTCATCATTAAGGTGTTCCCTCCATAGACCCCACCATGTGTTTCCTAACCTGACTCCCGGGAAAGATCCAACAAGCTCGTTTTTTTCATGACACTCTTCCTCGCCAAGGAGTTGGCGGAGCTGCAGGGGTGATGGATTGAAGTGGGAGAACTAGCGAGGATGAAGAATGCTTCAGTATACAGTATTTGTAGCCAACACCAGTAAAGTGTTGCCCTGCAAGTGCGGTGTGGGGAGGGGAGTGATTTTGAGAGCAAGTCACGGTCTTACTATATGACACAATGGGCTGGAGGGACCCAGCGGCTGCCTTTTGTTTGAGGTGTCTGGGTTTAACGAACAGAGTAAGCAGACCCACCTCGGGCCAGCAGGCTGTCCCACTGGGTGTTGTGGGGACAGACACTTGGAGTATGGTTGCTCTGACTGAATTAGCGATTTATCTGAGGGACAAAATGCGACATTTATAAGTGTGTTATTGACAGAAAGCTATATTCCTCACATTCCTTCTTCATCTTTCCTGCCTATCCCCTCCCTGTTTCCCCTCCCCGCCCCTTGATCTTTCACATTACTGTTTTTTTCAGCTGGCCGCCTACCAGCCTTCTTCCCACTCTCCCTCCACCTTCTTTAGAGGGCGCTTAAACCCTCTCTCTTCAGTCCTGACGTAGGATCTCGGCCCGAAACATTGACTGTTCATTTCCACGGATGCTGCCCGACCTGCTGAGTTCCTCCAGCGTGTTGAGCGAGCAGCCATCATCATGTTGATGGTTAGAGGGGCTGAATGGCCTCCTCCTGCTGGTTCTCACTTGATGTTTCAGTGCTCCTGCCCACTGAGGCCCCAGAGGAATGTGAATAGTAATTAGCATTTATAAATATAGAAGTGATTTGAATGAAGCCTGCACAGTACCTGTTTTGGTCTGAATTGTGTGTTGGACCAGAATGAGAATTGAACACATAACTCTGAGACCGGGGGATGGAGTGGGTGGAACGATGGGAATGGGGAAGATACACAGGGAATTTTAAAAATGTAGTTGGTGTAAATATGAAATAGTGTGGGAAATACAGTCAGGCAGCAGGTGACGGGCAAGGAGTAGAGTCACCGGTTCAGGTGGGAGACCCTCCACACATCACGTGATCTCATTAGTCACTCCCATTTCAAACGTAGATCTGCAGCGTCTGCGGAGTTTTGCTTCCGAGACCGCATGCTCGCTTTGATGACTATCACTTTGCAAATACTCCAGTCCCCGGATGAGAGGTGGTTTTCTTTCCATTCAGTGTTGAAGCGGATTGTCGGCGGGGAGCCGGGGGACGGGTAGCTGTCTACGCGGCAAGTACGCCAAGTTCCCAGGGGTGAGTATTGAGGCCAGTCTGGAGGGGAAAACGAGAACGATGATTTCCCATCGGTGAGGTATCCCGAGGGGGCAGACCTGATGTCGGGCAGTGAGTCCCGTTAATACCCCAAATTGAGGTCTCGTTCTGCTTCCTGGATACCTCCTGCTGGGGTTGGTCCGGATTGTCAAAATATTACACTGAATCACCTCGGATGAGCCGTTGATCTGGCTGTAGGAGGGGTTGAGGTGGTGATGCTGGGACTAAATCCATCCGTTGAGTTTGCACCTGCAGAACCTGTTTCCAGCCACCTCAGTGATACATATCTCTGATTACACCACCCTGTGTGAGATGTGCGAGGCTCTCGCTGTGGGCTGTCACCCTATGAGGTTGGATCCTGTGATACCACAAATATTTTGTAAAGTGTGAGGGATAGTTACAGATTTCTTCACTTGGGTCATTATATATGCATTCAGGATTTAATTTTCAGGTTAATGCTATGGTCTCGTTTGTATTAGTAACATACTTCATTACCTGTCTGGTTAAAGTTAGACCTGCAGTGAGAGATTTATTGGTGAAAAGCCCACAACTGAAGACAAGGGAACAGCAACAAGTGAACCAGTCCGAGGACTGAGAGCATCGACTGGCGAGAACCCTTCTGATTCGGAGTTTGGTGAGTCTCATTTACTCTAACACTGGTCCTTTAGACTTCACAAGGAAGGTAGGAAATAGCTGGAGAGGGACTGAGTAAGACTATCAATACCAGTTATGCCTCTGTCAGACCCAATGGTAATCACTCCAGATTTTCTAATTGCTGTCAGCATCCCAGCTCTGTGAAGCCACGCACATTTCCTCATATTGTTTGCCCATTTCAAACTCTTATCAGTTCTGATCTTTCCTTGCTTGTCTGTGTTACGTTATAATAATCTCAAACTACGTTGAGCATTTCTTCCCTTTATAAGTCGCTGCAAATGTTTCCTGCTGTAGGGATTGCAGAAATGTGGAATTTCCATGAACTACAGCAACATGTCATTGACTCCACTGTCTATTGCAAGCTGCAATGATACACCTGCCCTTGAGTATATCGTCGTGCAAGCCTCTGCTCAGAGCAAACCCTCTTGAAGCCAAATGTCCCAGCACCACATTTCATTCAGTCCGAACTAGCAAATGCCAACCAATAATTTACATTTACGTAGCCTGTCGTCATCAAGTACTTTTCTACGATAAAGTTGTCAGAACCTACGAATCTGTGAATAAGCAGAAATAGGTTTTGCAATGAAGTTATGTTCCCATTTGACCCTGTACCAAAGGCACGGGTTATATCTGTACTTGAGATGAACAGATGTTCTTGCCGCTAGGACTGCTGGAGGTGCCAGAATCTGTTTACTCTCGGTCATTGCGGGATGGGAACCAGAGTGTTTGGTCAGATGATAGAAGAGTATATATAAAGGTAGATGTGATGTTCAGAGAGACTGTGGAAGGATCGGTTGTGGACAGGGTGTCATGTAGTCAGTTGGAAATGTGTTTAATTTAATACAATATGTATTAAGAATAAGAGTAACATAGAACATGGTTCAGTACATGGATGGTACATGTTATCACCATTACACAGACTTGACTTACAAGGGCAGGTTTGTTGTTTGATGCTCCAGGTTTTAGTTGTTTCAGAATACATATGGAGGGAGGTGAAAGGGGGACAATTAAAATTACTAATCAGGGATAATATCACAGTGACAGAGGACATCATGGAGGGACCATCGACAGTCGGTGGGTGAAAGTCGGAAACAGGAAGGAGGCTATCATTCCGGGAGTATTATATCCGACTCCCCCAAAGCCACTAGGTTAATAAGGAGCAGGCAACTTGGTAGTGTTTGGAAAGGTGCCAATGCAACAAGGTTGTTATCATAAACAAAAAGTACACTGCAGATGCTGTGGTCAAACAGCACGTACAACAAGCTGGAGGAACTCAGCGGGTAGGGCAACATCCGTGGAAATGAGCAGTCTACGTTTCTGGCTGAGACCCTTCATAAGGACTGAAGAGGGAGGGGGCAGGGGCCCTATAAAGATGATAGGGGGAGAGGGTGGGAAGGAGAAGGCTGGTAGGTGCCAGGTGAAATAACCAATAAGAGGAAAGTTCAAGGGGTGGGGTAGGGGAATCAGCGAGGGGATAGGCAGGAAAGGTGAAGAAGGAATCTAAGGGGAAAGCACTGTGTGATAGAAGAAAGCAAAATAAGAGGAGAGGTGATAGGAAGCTGGAAGAGGAGGCAGAGTGAAACTGGAATGGAGAAGGGAGAGGGAGGGAATTACCGGAAGCTGGAGAATTCAATGTTCATGCCAAGGGGCTGGAGACTACCCAGACAATATATGAGGTGTTGCTCCTCCAACCTGAGTTTGGCCTCATCATAGCAGTAGAGGAGGACATTTCTGAATGATAGTGTGAAGCAGAGTTGAAGTGGGAGGCAACCGGGAGATCCTGTCTGTTGTTGCAGACAGAGCGAAGGTGCTTGATGAAGCGGTCCCCCAATCTGCGTCGGGTCTCGCCAATGTACAGGAGCCGCACCGGGAGCACCGGATGCAATAGGTAACCCCAACAGACTCAAAACTGAAGTGTTGCCTCACCTAGAAGGACTGTTTGGGGCCCTGAATGGTGGTAAGAGAGGAAGTGTCGGGGCAGGTGTAGCACTTACGCTGGCAGGGAAAAGTGCCCGGTGGGAGATCTGTGGGGAGGGATGTGTGGACCAGGCAGTCATGGAAGGAACGAGCCCTGCAAAAAGCAGAGAGCGGAAGAGAGGGAAAGATGTCCTTAGTGGTGGGGTCCTGTTGAAGGTGGCGGAAGTTGTGGAGGATAATATGCTGGATCCAGAGGCTGGTGGGTTGGTAGGTGAGGACAAGGGGAACACGGTCCCTGTTGCGGTGACAGGAGAATGGGGTGAGTGCTGAAGTGCGGGAAATGGAGGAGATGTGGGTGAGGGCATCATTGATGATGGCATGATACTTAAAGAAAGAGGACGTTTGAGATGTCCTGGAACGGAAAGCCTCATCCTGGGAGCAGATGCGGCGGTGACAGAGGAACTGGGAACAGGGAATAGCATTTTTACATTTGGCAGGGTAGGAAGAGGTATAATCAAGGTAGTTATGGGAGTCAGTGGGTTTACAGAAGATGTCAGTAGGCAGTCTATCTCCAGAGATGGAGACCGAGAGATTGAGAAAGGGGAGAGAAGTGTCCGAAATGGACCAAGTGAATTTGAGGGCTGGGAGAAAGTTAGAGGCAAAGTCAATGAAATTACCGAGCTCAGCATGGGTGCAGGAAGCAGCACCAATGTAGTCATCAATGTAGTGAAGGAAAAGTTGGGGAGCAGTACCAGAATAGATTTGGAGCATTTATATACCCTACTAAGGCACCCTTTTCGCCACGAGAACTATTATTATCTGATTCTGTTCTCCCTGCCCTCTCCCCATTCACACACTGTTTTCTGCACTTCCCAGTTAACGTCCTCTGTGTTTCTCAAAATCAAAACCCTACTTTGTTTTGCTCTTTTTAGTGTCAGCTATATGTTATGCAAAACTTTATCTATGTTCTTCAATATAGAGGCCTCGATAGATCTCTTTTTACTATTCCGAAAGCATTATATTTGAGACTGGCCAGATAGTGATTAGGGAGATACGGCTGTAAGATGCCCGGGGCTGGGTGCTCATTATTACAGATCACTTGAATGCTGTGAAAGACCAGCAGCTCAAATCAAAGATGCGACATCGACGTTAAGTGAGGGTTCCGAGTGTTTCAAATTTTGATATACGGCAGAAATAATGCAAAGTGGGCGCGATTGTAAATCAATGTCAGCGGGGAAATCATGCTACGAAAAGAATGAACACCAGAGAGTCTGTAAGGGATGGTTGAGATTAGGAACAGTTCTCTAACCGGGTGTTACAAATGCAAAGCAAGCGTGCGAAGAGCTGTTCAGGAAACATGAGTTCCCTTTTACCAGAACTTGCCGTTTCAAATTAATGAATGTTGTTTTCCCTTTGAGATTGTGCTCATTGTGGGTGTTTCTGAGCTGATCTCCTCAAAGTCCTGTAGAAGCAAAGACTTTGCTTCTGTTCAAAGACTCGATACATATCAAACGGTAGGAGGTGCCCGGCTACAGAAAGCAGCATGTGGCATTGCGGAATGAAAGCCATGATTTCACTGCAAGCTCAGTGGGCTAGTAGCCAATTTACTCCTGCTATGTTTACAAGAAAAGCTCTGACCACAGAGTGATTGTAAATCAATTTAAGGAGGTCGGACCGAGGCTCGCGGGTATCCATCTGGAGCCTCAATAGTTTTCTTTACTATTCAGAAAGCGTCATGTTTGAATCCGGCCAAATAGCGCTTGCAGATGACCGGGACTGGGTGCTTATTATTACAAATTGCACGATGCTGTGAAGGAACGGAAGCTCCAAGGGCAGGAGGCAGCGCAGATGTTTAGTAAGGAATCCGAATATTCTTCAATCTTGATACAGATGTAGCAGTACTGCAGAATGGGTGTGATTTGAAAATTAGACTATCGATTGTAAACATAAGAGAGCCTGGAAATCCAGAGTAACACATGCTATTTGCTGGAATAATCCAGAAGTTCAGACACCATCTATGGAAAGGAATTTCTCGACCCAAAACATCGACTGTTTGTATTTCTCCACAGATGCTGCCTGACCTGCTAATTTCCTCCGGGATTTTGTTGTTGTTACGGGAACAGTGTCGAGAATCCAAGCTAAGATCTCTCAATTGGTCAAACGTAAGTTGCATTTGAAGGTGTGCATTTCATATTGAGAGACAAGCAATTGCCAAAGCTTTCACAACTTATTGAGTCTGGCACATTGCTTCTTAATGTGTATGTTACTAACCTACGGGGAAAAGGTTTGTTTGCGTTTGCTTTTCCCTTTGAAATACTGTGAATGCTCTATGCTGCTGGATCAGGCTCCTTCAAGTGCTGCTGAGTCAGCGGGCCTCCAGCGATCTGCAGACCCGTCACGGCATGAGCTAGATCTGAAATGACAGCACAATTGTGAAACAGGACCGGCTGGGATGCTGTGCGCAGGTTTCGGAGTGTCCGGACATGGGGTTTAATACTAGAGTAATGAGGGATTAGACACCGTGTTACTTGGCACCTGTAGAGTGTGTAATGTGTGTCTTGGCTCAATGAGCTGTTTCACCATCTGTAAGTCTATCTGTATCTACCTCTTCCTCAATAATGCCTTATCCCCGCTCCTCCTGTCACATTATCATTCCCAACCACTGCCCCTGCAGGGAGGCAGGACTAGGATCATTCAGTCCCTCTCTATATGCGAGGGAGCAGAATGACTCAATCCGTGCCTGGGTGCAAACCCCCGTGTATGCCAGGCGCATGCTCCGTTCACAGGGGGAGGCCACCGAGCTGGGTTTATCTCTCATTCCCATCGACGCCGGGCTTCCTCAGGCATTAGGAAAGGCGGTAGGATCATCAGCTTAGTTAGATACTTCCAGTCCATGGACACAAAAGGGAAAGAGGCCATTATCAAGCCCCACACCTGATATCCGCCGCCATTCCTCTCAGTATGGGAATTGTCGCACTGGGGCACTGGCCAGCAGTCGGTGGTCGAGGAATTTCCAGGAGGGAAGGCGTGATATGGGATGTGGTTCGATGAGTTCATCCTTGTTCACGTCGCAGTTACTCTCAGAAGTTGCAGTGCTGGTCCCGTCCTTCTATCACAACA